>NC_091340.1:23383212-23418212 GCF_038502225.1 Cherax quadricarinatus | reverse complement strand
GGCTGTGTGACGCGCTGGCTGCGCTGCTGCAGGGCAGCAGCAGCCCGCGTGCGCAGCTGCTGCTGCAGCGCTGGCGGCGCGTGACGCTGTGCGCTGTGGCTGGCAGCAGTCAGCAGCAGCAGCTGGCGGCTGGCTGACAGCGGCTGTGCTGCTGCTGCTGGCTGCTGGCTGCTGCTGCACTGGCTGGCAGCCAGCTGCAACCAGCTGTAGCAACAACAACAGCTAACAGCAGCAGCAGCAACTGCTCAGCTGCGGCTGCTGGCTGCTGCTGCTGCTGCTGCGTAGCTGCTGTGGCTGCTGCTGTGCTGCTGGCTGCTGGCTGACTGCTGGCAACTGGCGACCAGCTGGCCGAGCAGTGCTGCGCGCGCTGCAGCTGCCGAGCAGCTGACAGCAGCCAGCCCCTTGCTGTGGCGGCAGCAGCAGCAACATATGCAGCGGCAACGACAGCAGCAGCGGCAGCAGCAGCAGTGCTGCGCGGGTTAGCAGCAGCAGCAGCAGCAGCAGCAGCAGCAACAGCAGCGGCGGCAACAGCAAGCAGCAACAGCAGCGGCAGCAGCAACTACTTAGCTGCTGCCTTGGCGGCTGGCAGCAGCAACAACAACAGCTGTAACAGCAGCGGCGGCAACAACGCGATGCTGCTCAGCAGCAGCGCTGGCGGCAAGCAACAGCTGCGCTATGTGGCCAGCGCAGCCAGCAACAGCAGCAGCGACGCTGCTCAGCAACAGCACCCAGCAGCAGCGAAAACAGCGGCGGCGGCAGCCAGCAGCGCTGCTGCTGGTGGCCAGCAGCAGCAGCGGCGGCAGCAGCAGCTGGCGCAGCAGCAGCGGCGGTGACAGCCGCAGCGCGCATGGCAGCTGCGACGCAGCAGTAGCGCTGCAGCGTAGCAGCAGCAACAGCGGCGGCGGCAGCAGCAGCAGCAACAGCGGCAACAACCCAACAGCGGCGGCAGCAGCAACAGCGCTAACAGGCGGCCAGCAACATTTGCTGCAACAGCAACAGCAACAACAGCAGCAGCTGTAACATGGCATGCTGCTACTTAGCAGCAGCATGCTAGCAGCGGCAACGGCAACAACGGCGGCAACGCAACAGCTGTTGCTTAACGCTGTAGCGGCAGCAGCGCTGGCGGCGGCGCTCATGGCAGCAGCGGCCAGCAGCAGCAGCAGCAGCGGCAGGCTGCTGCTGCTGGCGGCGTGGCGCGGCAGCGCGCCCAACAGCAGGCAGCAGCAAGCAGCAGCAGCTGGCGGCGGCGGCAGCCGGCAGCCGCGCTTAACGGCAGCAACGGCAGCGTCCAGGGCGACGTTTTGGCCAGCAGCAGCGGCGAAGCGGCAGCAGCAGCGGCGGCGGCAGCAGCAGCAGCAGCAGCGGCGGCAACAACGCAGCAGCAGCAGCAGCGGCGGCGCTGGCGCGGCAGCAGCAACAGCAGCGGCAGCAACAGCAGCAACGGCAGCAGCAGCAACGGCGGCAGCAGCAGCAGCAGCGCAGCGGCGGCAAGCCGTGCGGCAGCAGCAGCAGCGGCAACGCGCAACAGCAGCAGCAACCCAGCGGCGGCAGCAGCAGCCGCGCGGCGGCGGCAGCAGCAGCAGCCAGCGCGCAGCTTGGCAGCGGCGGCAACAGCAGCAACGCTGCCCTTGCGGCGGCAGCAGCAGCAGCAGCAGCCGCTGGCAGCAGCAGCAGCAGCAACAGCAGCAGCTGTTGCCCAGCGGCGGCGGCTTAGCAGCAGCAGCAACAGCGGCGGCGCTTAGCAGCAGCAGCAGCGGTGGCGCTTAACAGCGGCAACAGCAGCAACAGCAACGCAGCGGCCGCGCTGCTTATGCTTAGCAGCAGCGGCAGCAGCAGCAGCAGCAGCAGCAGCAACTGGCGGCGGCCTTAACGTAACAACAGCGGCGGCAGCAGCAGCAGCAGCGGCGGCCAACAGCAGCAGCAACAACAGCAGCAGGCGGCGGCGGCAGCTGCGGCTGCGGCGCCGCTGTAGCAGCAACAGCGGCGGCGGCAACCGCTTGGCTGCTGCTGCGCAGCGGCAGCGCAACAGCAGCAGCTTGGGTGCAGCAGCAGCAACAGCAGCGGCGGCAGCAGCAGCAGCAGCAGCAGCAGCAGCGGCCGCGCGCGCGCCAACCGCAGCAGCAACAGCAGCGGCGGCGGCAACAGCGCCAACAGGCGGCAGCGGCGGCAACGGCAGCGAGCAACGCAACAGCGGCGGCAACGCAGCAACAGCAGCAGCGTGTGCGCCGCCAGCAGCAGCAACGCAGCGCAGCGGCGGGCGACCAACAGCGCAATAACAACGGCAGTGGCGCCGCGCTGCTGCCGTAACGCTTATAGCGGCGCCTTGCCATGCTTGCTGGCAGCAACAACAGCAGCAGCAACAACGGCGCTGTTAACAACAACTAACAACGCTGGCAAGCAACAACAGCGGCAGCAGCAACAGCAACGCGGCGCCATAGCGGCAACGCGCTGCTGGCAACGGCACCTGCTGGTGCTGCTGCTGTAGCGAAGTAGCGTTTGGCTCAACAACGCTTGCTTGGCGGCAGCGCTGCTGCGCCGCAACAGCAGCAGCGGCGGCAACAGCAGCAGCAGCAACATGTGGCGGCGCGCTTAGCAGCAACCGCGCGCTGGCGGCAGCAACAGCACGTAACTGCGGCGACAACAACAAGCAGCAGCAACGCGCTGCTTAACAGCAAACCTTAGCAACAACAGCAATTTGTGCTCTTGCCACTTAACGCGAGCAGCAGTGGCAGCAACCGTGGCGACGACCGCAACGCGGCGGCAACAGCAGCAGCGGCGGCAGCAGCAGGCGGCGGCCCAGCAGCAACGCGGCGGCCCAGCAGCAGCGCAGCAGGCAGCAGCAACAGCAGCAGCAGCAGCGGCGAGGCGGCGGCAGCAGCGGCCAGCAGCAGCAGCGGCGGCGGCAGCAGCAGCCAGCGGCAGCAACAGCGCTTGGCGGCGCCCAGCAGCAGCGCTTGGCGGCAGCAGCATGGCGGCGGCAGCAGCGGCGCGCGGCAGCAGCAGCAGCAGCAGCAGCGGCGGCAGCGGCGCAACAACGCTGCTGGCGGCGGCGCAGCAACAGCAGCAGCAGCGGCGGCAGCAGCAGCAGCGCGTGGCGACGCGCGGCAACTAGCCCAGCGGCGGCGGTGGCCAGCAACAGCGGCAGCAGCAGCAACAGCAACGAAGCAGCTGTGACCGGCCAACAGCAGCAGCAACGGCGTGGCAGCGGCCGGCGGCAGCAACGCTGGCGCTGGCAGCGCTTGGCGGCGGTGAAACGCGTGGCAACAGGCTGAGCAGCAGCGGCAGCGCAGCGGCAGCGGCGGGCTGGCAGCAGCAGCCAACCGTAGCGGCTTAGCAGCAGCGGCGGCAGCAGCGGCAGCGGCAGCAGCGGGCGGCGGCAGCGACAGCCGGCGGCGCAACCAACCAGCCGGCTGGCAACGGCGCGCTGCAGCAGCAGCGGCAACAGCAGCAACGCATGGCGGCAACGGCAGCAGCAGCAGCAGCAGCAGCAGCCAGCTTAGCAGCAGCAGCAACCTTATATAGCTTGTTTTGTGCTAACAGCCGCTGCTGCTGCTGCTGCTGTAGTAACGCTGCTGCTGCTCGCGGCAGCAGCAACGGTATACTGCTGCTGCCAACGGCCGCGCTGCTGCTGTGCTGCTGCCGGGCTTATGCCTGCTGCTGCTGCTGCGACGCTTAACATGCGCAAGCCTTGCTGCTGCTGCTGCTGTGCTGCTCATGCTGTAGCGAGCGGCATAACAACCCAGCAGCGGCAGCAGTGGCCGTTTGCTGCTGCTGCGCTTGCTGCTGCTGCCTGCTGCTGCTGTGGTACGCTGCTGGCTGCTGCGGCTCACTGCTGCTGTAACAGCGCAACACTGCTGCTAACGGCACTGCGCGCTGCTGCTGGCAGCGCTGCTGCTGCTCTTCGCTGCTGCTGCATGCGCGGCGAAACAATAACATGCTCTTGCTTTTAACGTGGCGGCCGGTAACAGCGCTGCTATGTGGCTCAGCCGACAGCCAGCGGCGGCGACATGCTGCTGGCGCGTGTGGCCGGCGCTGCTGTAACGCAACAGCAGCGCAGCCAGCGGCCGAGCAAGCAACAGCAGCAGCAGCGGCGGCAGCAGCAGCAACAACAGTAGCAGCGGCAACAGCAGCAGCAACCAGCGCCAGCAGCGGCGGCAGCAGCAGCAGCAGCAGCAACAGCGGCAGCAACCCAGCAACAACCGTAACAGCGGCGGCCCGACGGCAGCAACGCAACGCAACAGCGGCGGTAACAGCAGCAGCGCAGCGGCGGCGGCGTGGCGGTGAAGCCCAGCAGCAATGTTTTCGCGCAGCAGCAACAACATGCGGCGCGCAAAACATGCTGTAACTGCTTAGCGGCGGCGGCAGCAGCAGCAACATAGGCGACCAGCAGCAGCCAGCAGCAGCAGCAACGCGGCGGCAGCATGTATGGCGGCGGCAGCAGCAGCGCAACAGCAGCAGCGCTAACAGCAGCGGGCGGCGCTGCGGCAGCCCAGCAGCGGCAGCGGCAGCGCAGCGGCGGCGGCAGCAGCAACAACGACAGCAGCGGCAGCAGCAACAACCGAGCAACCAGCAGCAGCAGCAACGACGGCGCAGCAGCGTAGCAGCGCATAGCTAACGGCGGCAGCAGCAGCAGCGCAACCGGCAACAGCAGCGACGACAGCAGCAGCAGCAGCAGCAGCAACAGCAACAGCGGCAGCAGCAGCAGCAGCAACGCCAGCGCTTGTGGCGGCGGCAGCAGCAGCAACAGCGGCAGCAGCAGCAGCAGCAACACGGCGGCGGCTTGTGTGACCAGCGCTGCTGGTTTGCTGCTGCTGCTGCTCTGCTGCTTAACAACAGCTGCTGTGGCGACGCTGCTCAGCAGCAGCAACGCCATAGCGACAATAACGCATGCGGCAACATGCTGCGCATAAGCGCGCAACAGCAGCGGCGGCAGCAACGCGCCTTAACGCCAGCGGCAGCAACAGCAGCAACGCGCGCCGCTTGGCGGCAGCAACAACGCTGCTGCGCGCAACGCGCAGCGGCGGTTTGCGTAACAACAACAGCAGCAACGCTTAGCAGCAACGCGGCAGCAGCAACCTTGCTGCTGCTGTTGTAGCAGCGCTTAGCCTTATGCTGCTGCTGCTGTTGGCGGCAACCTTGCCATACTTAACAGCAACGCAGCGCATGACACGCTGTAACAACGGCGGCGGCAGCAACAGCAGCAGCAACGGCGGCGGCAGCGCAACGCAGCAGCAGCAGCGGCGGCAGCAGCAGCAGCAGCAGCAGCAGCAACGGCAGCGGCGGCGGCGGCAGCAGCAGCAACAGCAGCAGCAGCAGCAACGCTGGCGGCGCCAGCAACAGCAACAGCAGCGCCGGCGGCGGCAGCAGCAGCAGCAGCAACGCGGGCAACTTGGCGGCGGCGGCAGCAACAGCAACAGCGGCAGCAGCAGCGGCAGCGCGCTTGCTGGTTGGCAACGCAGCGGCAGCGGCAGCGCGCGCTTAGCGCTGGCAGCTTGCGCATAACAGCCTTTAGCAAGCAACCAGCAGCAGCAGCAGCAGCAGCCCAACGTGGCGGCGGTTGTAGCAGCAGCAGCAACAGCAGCGGCGGCGGCCGCCGGCAGCAACATGCGCGCGCGCAGCAGCAACGCGGCTGGCTGCGCAGCGCCAGCAGCAGCAGCAGCAGCAGCAGCAGCAGCGGCAACAGCAGCAGCGCAACAGCGCGGCCAGCGGCGCTGCGCAGCAACAACAGCAGCCAGCAGCAACGGCAGCAGCGCGCTGCGGCAGCGGCCGTACGCGCTCAGCTTAAACGCAACAGCAGCGGCAACGCTGCTGCCGCGCAACAGCGAAAGCGGCAGCAGCAGCAGCAGCAACGGCGGCAGCGGCAGCAGCAACAGCCAGCAACGGCAACAGCAACGTAAAGCTAGCAGCGCGCAGCTGGCGGCAACAGCAGCAACCTTGTGGCAGCAGCAGGCAGCAGCAGCCCAGCTGGCGCGACAGCAACTGGCCCAGCAGCGGCAGCGGCGGCGCCAGCAGCAGCAGCAGCAGCAGGCAGCAGCAGCAGCAGCAGCGCAGCAGCAGCAGCAGCCAGCCGGCCGGCCAGCAGCAGCAGCAACGGCAGCAAACAGCAGCAGCGGCAGCAGCAGCAGCAGCAGCAGCAACAGCGGCGAGCAGCAGCCAGCAGCAGCGGCGTGTGCTGCGCTAGCAGCAGCAACAGCGGCAGCAGCAGCAACAGCAACAGCGCCTTAGCAGAAGGCGGCAGCATGCTCAACACTGCTGCTGCTAGCAACGCTTAACAGCGGCAACATGCCTGCCAACTGCTGCTGCTGCTGCATAACATGTGTATGTGTAAACTGCAACTGCTGCTGTGCTTTGCAACAACAACATGCTGCTGCGTAACAGCAACAACAACATGCTGCTGTGCTGCATGGCATGGCAACAACAACTGCTGCTGCTGCTGGCAACATGTGTTAAACATGCTGCTGCTGCAACAGCGCTTGCACCTGTAACCTTATGTAACAGTAACAGCAACAACAGCAGCAGCTGCTCTTTGCTGCTGCAACATACCACTAACAACACTGCCTCACTAGTATTACACCTCACTCTGAGCCTTTATATACCCTCTGTGTCCATATATTGTTTGTAATGGCTTGACAAAGCTCCTGGAGAGCGAAACGTTGCCACAATATAATGTCACATTAGTTGCACTTGTGTCCTTTTACTTTACAGAATGAAAGTGCCAAACAGAAAATAACACTGCCGAACACTAAATGCCAATACCAAACATAGACTGACAGTGCCAAACACAGAATAATAGTGCCAAACACTGAAGGACAGTGCCAGGCATTGAATGACCCTTGACAATGTCAGTCAGTGTCTGACACTGTATCTGATAGTGTCATTCAGGGTCTGACACTTGACAGTGTCAGATAGTACTAAACAGTACTAGACAGTGTCAGATAGTACAAGACAGTACCAGACAGTTCTAGACAGTACTTGACGGTTTCAGAAAGTGCTAGACTGTGTCAGACAACAGTAAAAAGTGTCAGTGACAGACAATGTCAGACAGTACTAGACAGTGTCAGACAGTAATAGACAGTGTCAGTCATCAGTAAAAAGTGTCAGTGACAGACAATGTCAGACAGTACTGGACAGTGTCAGACAGTGTTTGTGTCAAACAGTGGTAGACAGTGTCAGACAGTTCTAGACAGTGTCAGAAAGTACTAGAAAGTGTCTTATAGTGATAGACAGAATCAGACAGTACTAAACAGTGTCAGACAGTACTAGACAGTGTGAGACACTACTGGACAGTGGTAGAGAGTGCTGGACCGTGTCAGAGAGCACTAGACAGTGTCAGACAGAGCTAGACAGTGTCAGACAATGCTAGACAGTGTCAGACAATGCTAGCCAGTGTCAGAGAGTGCTAGACAGTGTCAGTGCTAGAGAGAGCTAATCAGCGTCAGACAGTACTAGACAGTGGCAGACAGTGCTGGACAGTGTCAAACAGTGCTAGAAAGCGTCAGACAGTGCTAGACAATGTTAGTGCTAGACAGTGGCAGACAGCTCTACACAGTGTTGCCCTTCGCACTGTGCCTCTCCCTGAAAGTGAGAGAGTGAGAGAGAGAGAGAGAGAGAGAGAGAGAGAGAGAGAGAGAGAGAGAGAGAGAGAGAGAGAGAGAGAGAGAGAGAGAGAGAGAGAGAGAGAGAGAGAGAGAGAGAAAGAGAGGGAGAGAGAGAGCACCTCTAACTAGCATCTATCAGCACTACCAAGCACCCGGTAAATAACCTTCTCTGTGGAAAGAGGCAACTCTCCCTTCACAAGAAGAGCTACAGACCAGTGTCACTCCTGCCAGTCATTGGCAGGACCAGTGTCACTCCTGTCAGTCACTGGCAGGACCAGTGTCACTCCTGCCAGTCATTGGCAGGACCAGTGTCACTCCTGTCAGTCAGTGTCACTCCTGTCAGTCACTGGCAGGACCAGTGTCACTCTTGTCAGTCATTGGCAGGACCAGTGTCACTCCTGTCAGTCATTGGCAGGACCAGTGTCACTCCTGCCAGTCATTGGCAGGACCAGTGTCACTCCTGCCAGTCACTGGCAGGACCAGTGTCACTCCTGCCAGTCATTGGCAGGACCAGTGTCACTCCTGCCAGTCATTGGCAGGACCAGTGTCACTCCTGCCAGTCATTGGCAGGACCAGTGTCACTCCTGCCAGTCATTGGCAGGACCAGTGTCACTCCTGCCAGTCATTGGCAGGACCAGTGTCACTCCTGTCAGTCACTGGCAGGACCAGTGTCACTCCTGCCAGTCATTGGCAGGACCAGTGTCACTCCTGTCAGTCACTGGCAGGACCAGTGTCACTCCTGCCAGTCATTGGCAGGACCAGTGTCACTCCTGTCAGTCATTGGCAGGACCAGTGTCACTCCTGTCAGTCACTGGCAGGACCAGTGTCACTCCTGCCAGTCATTGGCAGGACCAGTGTCACTCCTGTCAGTCATTGGCAGGACCAGTGTCACTCCTGTCAGTCATTGGCAGGACCAGTGTCACTCCTGCCAGTCATTGGCAGGACCAGTGTCACTCCTGTCAGTCATTGGCAGGACCAGTGTCACTCCTGTCAGTCACTCCTGGTCAGGCACCAGTGTCACTCCTGCCAGTCAGTCACTCCTGGTCAGGCAGGACCAGTGTCAATCCTGTCAGTCATTGACCAGTGTGTCACTCCTGCCAGTCATTGGCAGGACCAGTGTCACTCCTGTCAGTCATTGGCAGGACCAGTGTCACTCCTGTCAGTCATTGGCAGGACCAGTGTCACTCCTGTCAGTCATTGGCAGGACCAGTGTCACTCCTGTCAGTCATTGGCAGGACCAGTGTCACTCCTGTCAGTCACTGGCAGGACCAGTGTCACTCCTGTCAGTCATTGGCAGGACCAGTGTCACTCCTGTCAGTCACTGGCAGGACCAGTGTCACTCCTGTCAGTCATTGGCAGGACCAGTGTCACTCCTGCCAGTCATTGGCAGGACCAGTGTCACTCCTGTCAGTCATTGGCAGGACCAGTGTCACTCCTGTCAGTCACTGGCAGGACCAGTGTCACTCTTGTCAGTCATTGGCAGGACCAGTGTCACTCCTGTCAGTCATTGGCAGGACCAGTGTCACTCCTGTCAGTCACTGGCAGGACCAGTGTCACTCCTGCCAGTCATTGGCAGGACCAGTGTCACTCCTGTCAGTCATTGGCAGGACCAGTGTCACTCCTGCCAGTCATTGGCAGGACCAGTGTCACTCCTGTCAGTCATTGGCAGGACCAGTGTCACTCCTGTCAGTCATTGGCAGGACCAGTGTCACTCCTGTCAGTCATTGGCAGGACTAGTGTCACTCCTGTCAGTCACTGGCAGGACCAGTGTCACTCCTGCCAGTCATTGGCAGGACCAGTGTCACTCCTACCAGTCATTGGCAGAACCAGTGTCACTCCTGTCAGTCACTGGCAGGACCAGTGTCACTCTGTCAGTCACTGGCAGGACCAGTGTCACTCCTGTCAGTCATTGGCAGGAGCAGTGCCACTCCTGTCAGTCACTAGCAGGGCCAGTGTCACTCCTGTCAGTCACTGGCAGGACCAGTGTCACTCCTGTCAGTCATTGGCAGGACCAGTGTCACTCCTGTCAGTCACTGGCAGGACCAGTGTCACTCTTGTCAGTCACTGGCAGGACAGGTGTCACTCCTGTCAGTCATTGGCAGGACCAGTGTCACTCCTGTCAGTCATTGGCAGGATCAGTGTCACTCCTGTCAGTCATTAGCAGGACCAATGTCACTCCTCTCAGTCACTGGCAAGACCAGTGTCACTCCTGTCAGTCACTGGCAGGACCAGTGTCACTTCTATCAGTCACTGACAGGACCATTTTCACTTCTGTCAGTCATTGGCAAGACCAGTGTCACTCCTGTCAATCACTTGCAAGACCAGTGTCACTCCTGTCAATCACTAATCACTTGCAAGATCATTGAGACAATAATCTCACGACAAATGACAGAGTTTTTCGACTACCACTCTGTGACCCTCAATATGGGTTCAGGAAAGGTTACTCTGCTGCTGATCTGTTATTAAACTTCTCCACTAAGTGACACCAGTCACTGGATGAATCCAAAGTCAGTTGTGTAGTAGCACTGGACGCTGCTGGTGCTTTCGACCGAGTGTGGCACCAGCGACTCTTGGCAAAACTGCAAGCACTGGGAACTGCAGGCTCTACACTATGTCTCCTCAGTGATTACCTTCAAGGTAGATTTCTAAGTGTAGTTCTCAGCTCGAAGGTAAGCAAGACATCCTATTGGGGCAGGTGTTCCACAAGGAGGTGTGCTTGGGCCATTGTTATGGAATGTCTACTTCAATGACCTTCATCTCATCCCAGAATCTCATGCATATGCAGACGACTGTTCTCTGACATTTACTTATCCAAGAGAGGAACTGCCAGCTGCTGTAAGCTACATCAATCACCAGCTAAGAGCTATAACAGCCTGGGGAAACCGATGGCAGATCATATTTGCTCGTGAGGAAACACAAATGATGATCTCTAGGCACCATGATGGTAATGCCGGAGCAGTAGTAAGTATGAATGGGAGAGTGTTGGTACCTAGGGATGAAGCTGATATCCTTGGCGTGAAATTTCCAAACTCGAGTAATCCTAGGAATAAATGATCTCAGATGAAGTGATGTTCTGGAGAAGGGTACAGCCAGAGTGAAGTTCTTGCTTGCTGCCCGTCTTGTTGTGTAGAAGCTCACTTCACGCTGTCCTCGGAGTGGAGCCAAGTGTGGTACTTTGGCAATATCGGCCTTGTACATAACGGTAAGGCCACCCACATCCCTCCGGTGTTGAAGGCTCTGCTGAAATTATAGATCTATCCAGGCTGGGACCAAGCGAGAGACTAGGCGTCTTGCTCTGTTCTCTACTCTCTCAAGAAGTCGCAGATGAGATGAGGAGGCGGGGGATGGCAGGCATTCCAAGAAAGTGGAGCATACTCAAGGTGTGAGCATTCTTGTGCCTCGTACAGAATCATACAACCCCTACTGTCAAGCAGACGCGAGATACGGTGAAGTGCTGTAAGCTTCCTGGCTGCCTTGTTTGCAGAATTTACAACCTGGCTCTTCATGGTCAGTTTGGAGTCAAATTTCACCCCAAGGATATCATCTTCATCCCCAGGTACCAGCACTCTTTCATTCATACTTGCTACTGCTCCAACATTACCATCATGGTGCCTAGAGACCATCATCATTTGTGTTTTCTCAGGTGAAAATGTTACCTGTCATCGGTTTCCACAAGCTGATATAGCTCTTAGCTGATAATTGATGTAGCTTAGAGCAGCTGGCATTTCCTCTCTTGAATAAGTAAATGTCGGAGTACAGTTACCTGCATATGCATGGAATTCTGGGATAAGATGAAGGTCATTGAAGTAGACATTCCATAACAATGGCCAAAGTACACTTCCCTGTGGAACACCTGCCCCAGTAGGATGTCTTGCTGATTCTGTCTCATTGAGAACTACGCTCTTCGGTGATTACCTTCAAGGCAATCACTGAGGAGACATAGTGCAGAGCCTGCAATTCCCAGTGCTTGCAGTTTTGCCAAGAGTCGCTGGTGCCACACTCGGTCGAAAGCACCAATAATGTCCAGTGCTACCACACAGCTCTCTTTGGATTCATCCAGTGACTGGTGTCACTTAGCGTAGAAGTTTAAAAACAGATCAGCAGCAGAGTAACCTTTTCTGAAGCCATATTGAATGTCACAAAGTAGTGAGTGGTAGTCAAGAAAACTTTGTTATGTGTCGTGAGATTATTGTCTCAAGGATCTTGCCAGTGATTAACAAGAGTGACACTGTAATAAAGTTGGTAGAATTACCGACAATATGTAAAGTAAAATGACGCAAGTGCAACTAATGTGACATTTTATTGTGGCAACGTTTCGCTCTCCAAGAGCTTGATAAAGCTCCTGGAGAGCGAAACGTTGCCACAATAAAATGTCACATTAGTTGCACTTGTGTCCTTTTACTTTACAAGAGTGACACTGCTCTGTAGTTACTGATTTAAGTTCTCCTCTTGTTTGTAAAAAGAGACTACACATGGCTCTTTCCACAGAGACGACCATTTACACTATACTAGGCAGTGCTGATAGATGCGAGTTAGAGGTGCTGCTAGCTGGTCAGCACATCTACTCAGCTATCTTGGGCTCAACGTGATTGGGTCCACAGCTTTTCTGGGTACAGCGATTTAAGAAGATACACCACCTCCTGCCTTAGTGTCAGCAAAGTAGTCAGCTTTCTCCTGACTACTAGAACATGTGGTCCCATCTTGTTGATATACAAGTGTAATAACTTCATCTTTCTTCTTCGTCTTCTTCAGCATCTTCTTCACCTTCTTCATCCTCATCTTCTTCATCCTCATCTTCATCTCAAGGAGTGTCAACATCCGCCAGATGTTAAGAATTGATGACTTCCTGGACCCTACATCCCATCACCACGCTTCCCATCACCACGCTTCCCATCACCACGCTTCCCATCTCCACGCTTCGCATCACCATGCTTCCCATCACCACATTTCCCATCACCAAGCTTCCCATGACCACGTTTCCCATCACCATGCTTTCTATCACCACGCTTCCCATCACTATGCTTCTCATCACCACGCTTCCCATCACCACGCTTCCCATCACCATGCTTCCCATCACCACGCTTCCCATCACCACGCTTCCCATCACCACGCTTCCCATCACCATGCTTCCCATCACCACGCTTCCCATCACCATGCTTCCCATCACCACGCTTCCCATCACCACGCTTCCCATCTCCACGCTTCGCATCACCATGCTTCCCATCACCACATTTCCCATCACCAAGCTTCCCATGACCACGTTTCCCATCACCATGCTTTCTATCACCACGCTTCCCATCACTATGCTTCTCATCACCACGCTTCCCATCACCACGCTTCCCATCACCATGCTTCCCATCACCATGCTTCCCATCATCATGCTTCCCATCACCATGCTTCCCATCACCATGCTTCCCATCATCATGCTTCCCATCACCACGCTTCCCATCACCACGCTTCCCATCACCACGCTTCCCATCACCACGCTTCCCATCACCACGCTTCCCATCACCACGCTTCCCATCACCACGCTTCCCATCACCACGCTTCCCATCACCATGCTTCCCATCACCACGCTTCCCATCACCACGCTTCTCATCACCATGCTTCCCATCACCATGCTTCCCATCACCATGCTTCCCATCACCACGCTTCCCATCACCACGCTTCCCATCACCACGCTTCCCATCACCACGCTTCCCATCACCACGCTTCCCATCACCATGCTTCCCATCACCACGCTTCCCATCACCACGCTTCCCATCACCACGCTTCCCATCACCACGCTTCCCATCACCATGCTTCCCATCACCATGCTTCCCATCACCACGCTTCCCATCACCACGCTTCCCATCACCATGCTTCCCATCACCACGCTTCCCATCACCACGCTTCCCATCACCATGCTTCCCATCACCACGCTTCCCATCACCACGCTTCCCATCACCATGCTTCCCATCACCACGCTTCCCATCACCACGCTTCCCATCACCATTCTTCCCATCACCACGCTTCCCATCACCACGCTTCCCATCACCACGCTTCCCATCACCACGCTTCCCATCACCATTCTTCCCATCACCACGCTTCCCATCACCACGCTTCCCATCACCATTCTTCCCATCACCACGCTTCCCATCACCATGCTTCCCATCACCACGCTTCCCATCACCACGCTTCCCATCACCATTCTTCCCATCGCCACGCTTCCCATCACCATTCTTCCCATCACCACGCTTCCCATCACCACGTTTCCCATCACCATTCTTCCCTTCACCATTCTTCCCATCACCACGCTTCCCATCACCATTCTTCCCATCACCATTCTTCCCATCACCACTCTTCCCATCACCACGCTTCCCATCACCACGCTTCCCATCACCATGCTTCCCATCACCACGCTTCCCATCACCACGCTTCCCATCACCACGCTTCCCATCACCACGCTTCCCATCACCACGCTTCCCATCACCATTCTTCCCATCACCACGCTTCCCATCACCACGCTTCCCATCACCATTCTTCCCATCACCACGCTTCCCATCACCACGCTTCCCATCACCAGTCTTCCCAACACCCTTCTTCCCAGCACCACGCTTCCCATCACCATTCTTCCCATCACCATTCTTCCCATCACCACGCTTCCCATCACCATTCTTTCATTCACCATTCTTCCCATCACCACGCTTCCCATCACCATTCTTCCCATCACCATTCTTCCCATCACCACGCTTCCCATCACCATTCTTCCCTTCACCATTCTTCCCATCACCATTCTTCCCATCACCATTCTTCCCTTCACCATTCTTCCCATCACCACGCTTCCCATCACCACGCTTCCCATCACCATGCTTCCCATCACCACGCTTCCCATCACCATTCTTCCCATCACCATTCTTCCCATCACCACGCTTCCCATCACCATTCTTCCCTTCACCATTCTTCCCATCACCACGCTTCCCATCACCATTCTTCCCATCACCATTCTTCCCATCACCACGCTTCCCATCACCATTCTTCCCTTCACCATTCTTCCCATCACCATTCTTCCCATCACCATTCTTCCCTTCACCATTCTTCCCATCACCACGCTTCCCATCACCATTCTTCCCATTACCATTCTTCCCATCACCACGCTTCCCATCACCATTCTTCCCATCACCACGCTTCCCATCACCACGCTTCCCATCACCTTTCCTGCCATCACCACTCCTCCCATCACCACTCCTCCCATCACCACTCCTCCCATCACCATTCCTCCCATCATCACTCCTCCCATCACCATTCTTCCCTTCACCATTCTTCCCATCACCACGCTTCCCATCACCATTCTTCCCATCACCATTCTTCCCTACACCACGCTTCCCATCACCATTCTTCCCATCACCATTCGTCCCCTCACCAGGCTTCCCATCACCATTCTTCCCATCACCATTCTTCCCATCACTACGCTTCCCATCAACATTCTTCCCATCACCACGCTCCCATCACCACGCTTCCCATCAGTATGCTTCCCATCAATATGCTTCCTATCACCACGCTTCCCATCACCACCCTTCTCATCACCCCTTTCCAAAACTACCCCTTCCCATCATCACCCCTTCCCATCACCATCCCTTCCCATCACCCGCTTTCCATCAATTCTATCCCCTTCCCATCATCACCCCTTCCCATCACCATTCTTCCCATCATCATTCCCTTCCCATCACCACGCCCTTCCTATCACCACCCTTCTCATCACCATGCCTTCCCATCACCACGCTTCCCATCACCATTCCTTCCCATCACCACGCCTTCCCATCACCACCCTTTCCCATCACCATGCTTTCCCATCACCACCCTTTTCTATCACCATGCTTCCCATCACCACGCTTCCCATCACCACGCTTCCCATCACCACGCTTCCCATCACCACGCTTCCCATCACCATGCTTCCCATCATCACGCTTCCCATCACCATTCTTCCCATCACCATTCTTCCCAACACCACGCTTCCCATCACCATTCTTCCCTTCACCATTCTTCCCATCACCACGCTTCCCATCACCATTCTTCCCATCACCATTCTTCCCATCACAACGCTTCCCATCACCATTCTTCCCATCACCACGCTTCCCATCACCACGCTTCCCATCACCATTCTTCCCATCACCATTCTTCCCATCACCACGCTTCCCATCACCATTCTTCCCATCACCATTCTTCCCATCACCACGCTTCCCATCACCATTCTTCCCATCACCATTCTTCCCATCACCACGCTTCCCATCACCATTCTTCCCATCACCATTCTTCCCATCACCACGCTTCCCATCACCATTCTTCCCATCACCATTCTTCCCATCACCACGCTTCCCATCACCATTCTTCCCTTCACCATTCTTCCCATCACCACGCTTCCCATCACCATTCTTCCCATCACTATTCTTCCCAACACCACGCTTCCCATCACCATTCTTCCCTTCACCATTCTTCCCATCACCACGCTTTCCCATCACCATTCCTCACATCACAACTCCTCCCATCACCACTCCTCCCATCACCACTCCTCCCATCACCACGCTTCCCATCACCACGCTTCCCATCACCATTCTTCCCATCACCATTCTTCCCATCACCACGCTTCCCATCACCATTCCCTTCCCATCACCATTCTTCCCATCACCACGCTTTCCATCACCATTCTTCCCATCACCATTCTTCCCATCACCACGCTTCCCATCACCATTCTTCCCATCACCATTCATCCCATCACCACGCTTCCCATCACCATTCTTCCCTTCACCATTCTTCCCATCACCACGCTTCCCATCACCATTCTTCCCATCACCATTCTTCCCATCACCACGCTTCCCATCACCATTCTTCCCATCACCATTCTTCCCATCACCACGCTTCCCATCACCATTCTTCCCATCACCACGCTTCCCATCACCACGCTTCCCATCACCATTCTTCCCATCACCATTCTTCCCATCACCACGCTTCCCATCACCATTCTTCCCATCACCATGCTTCCCATCACCACGCTTCCCATCACCATTCTTCCCATCACCACGCTTCCCATCACCACGCTTCTCATCACCATGCTTCCCATCACCATGCTTCCCATCACCATGCTTCCCATCACCACGCTTCCCATCACCACGCTTCCCATCACCATGCTTTCCATCACCACGCTTCCTATCACCATGCTTCCCATCACAACGCTTCCCATCACTATGCTTCCCATCACTATGCTTCCCATCACTATGCTTCCCATCACCATGCTTCCCATCACCATGCTTCCCATCATCATGCTTCCCATCACCATGCTTCCCATCACCATGCTTCCGATCACCATGCTTCCCATCACCATGCTTCTCATCACCATGCTTCCCATCACCACGCTTCGGATCGCCACGCTTCCCATCACCACGCTTCCCATCACCATGCTTCCCATCACCATGCTTCCCATCACAATGCTTCCCATCACAATGCTTCCCATCACTACGCTTCCCATCATCACGCTTCCCATGACCACGCTTCCCATCACCATGCTTCCCATCACCAAGCTTCCCATGATCACGCTTCCCATCACCACCCTTCCCATCACCACCCTTCCCATCACCACGCTTCCTGTCACCACGCTTCCCATCACCATGCTTCCCATCACCATGCTTCCCATCACCATGCTTCCCATCACCATGTTTCCCATCACCACGCTTCCCATCACCACCCTTCTCGTCACCCCTTTCCAAAACTACCCCTTCCCATCACCACCCTTTCCCATCACCACCCCTTCCCATCACTATCCTTTCCCATCACCACCCTTTCTCATTACCACCCTTCTCATCACCACCCCTTCCATCACCACCTTTCCCATCACCACCCTTCCCATCACCACCCCTTCCTATCACCGCTTCTTCCCATCACCACCTTCCCATCATCACCTCTTTCTATCACCACCCCTTCCATCACCACTCCTTCCCATCACCATTCCTTCCTATCACCACCCTTCCCACACCACCCCTTGCATCACCACCAGTTCCCATCGCCATCCCATCGCATCACCATTCCTTCCCGTCACCACCCCTTCTCATCACCACTCTTCCCATCACCACCCCTTCCTATCACCGCCCCTTCCCATCACCACCTTCCCATCATCATCTGTTTCTATCACCACCCCTTCCATCACCTCCCCTTCCCATCACCATTCCTTCCTATCACCACCCTTTCCCATCACCACCCCTTCCCATCACCACCCCTTCCCATCACCACCCTTTCCCATCACCACCCCTTCCCATCACCACCCTTTCTCATCACCACCCCTTTCCATCACCACCCCTTCCTATAACCACCTCTTCCAATCACTACCCCTTCCCATCACCACCCCTTCCCATCACTACTCTTTCCCATTAGCACCCCTTCACCTCGCTCCCCCTTCCCATTACTACCCTTTCCCATCACTACTTTCTCCCATCACCATCCCTTTCCCTTACTACCCTTTCTCATCACCATCCAGTTCACCTACCATGCTGCTGTGCCTTGGTATGGGCACTAGCATGCACCTGTGCCCGGGCATGCTGTGTGATGTGTCCTTGAGCAGGGTCGGGGCAGAGGGAAGGTGCCCAGGGCTGCTCATCTTGTGGGTATGATACCCTGGGGCTGGACAGGTAGCAGACCAGCTGGGCTAGACACCAGTGCCCTCTCGGGTATGTAGCAATGCAACCACAGGTGTGTAGACCGTCTAGCCCCTAGTAGATCGTCTACCCCCGGGTAGATCGTCTAGCCCCTAGTAGATCTTCTACCCCCGGGTAGATCGTCTATACCAGGTAGACAGTCTACCCCTGGGTAGACAGTCTTCTCCACCTGGAGTCTACCAAGAGAGTGTTCCTGGTGTCAATGCTCCCATGGCTGGGTGCATGATCAGGGCCTGATCATCCAGTCTCTTATTGCTGCCCACACGCATACTGACATAGGCTCCGCAGCCTGGCTGGTCAGGTATCTGTCCAGCGCCTTCTTGAAGACAGCCAGGAGTCTATTGGTAATCCCCCTTATATATGCTTTGAGGCAGTTGAATAGTCTTGGGCCCCGTGACACTTATTGTGTTATCTCTTAGCGTACTCATGGCGCCCTTGCTTCTCATTGGGGCGGGATGTTGCATCTCCTGCGTCTTTTACTTTCATAAGGAGTAATTTTCGTGTGCAAATTTGGGATTAGTCCCTCAGGGATTTTCCAAGTGTATGTTATCATGTATCTTTCTCGCTTGAATTCCAAGGAGTACAAATCAAGGGACTTCAACCTTTCCCAGTAATTTAGGTGCTTTATGGTACTTATACATGCCGTGAAAGTTCTCCGTATATTCTCCAGGTCTGCAATTTCGCCTGCCTTGATTATGTAATATTTTATTATGAAACCTGTATTTGTAGACATTGTATAAGGATTTTATACTACTGATAACATGGATAACTTGAACTATCCCATTAATAACATGGATAACTTGATCTGTCCCCTACATATGTGTTATATACACTGATCATGACTAATGAGTATAAGTGCACAAAACTTGTGAAAATAATTGTGGCATGCTAAGAGTGTTACATTTTATTCGGCATATGTCACACTCCCATATAGGCTGCCTCCCAACCAGAGAACCAGGTGCTAAGGATTTAACGATCAATAGGGTACCCGTCGTTAAATCAGTACCTTGGTTCATTGACCAATCACAGGCAAGTCCGCCAAAGATGGAGCAACGTGGTTCACTTGTGGTAAACATTGACAGACTTACCTAGCTGCTGGTTGAGCACGGTGCACTCTCTCTCTGGCTGCTGCTATTGACATCTTTTGTCACCGTGTTGTACACTTATTATTCAATCTCTGTACATAGTGTTCATACTTGTATATAATTATATAATTGGAAATTTTATCTTATAAAGGAAATGCAAGTCATAATGCCGAGTTTTTCTGCACTCTGAAACCCAGTATGACCAAGTCACAGGTCACTCTGTACCTGTGTTCGTAATGATAATATATTAAAGAGTAAAAATAAATGTTAATGAGATGGTTGAGTCTTTTCTTGGCAACAAATTCATCAATATAAAGGGAAGCTTTAGCAACTGCACAAGGAATGTCATATTTAAGTGTTTTGAGATTCCATCTGTGTTTTGATTATAATCCCGAACAGCACAGAAAATATTGACTCACAAAGCCTTGTTGATGGAAATAAGAGCAGTGCTCAAATATCAGCTTCAACAACATGTTTGTATGAGTTTAGCATCCCAAACCAAAAATCACATAAATTCTTCTCACATTAAACATAAGGTGCAGAATCCTCATGCTTGAGTTCTTCCAGCTCCTCTTGTTTACCTGTCCCAGCCTCCAGCACCTGAACATATGCGTTGAAAAGATTCCGAAGATGCAGTAATTCGGTGTACATTACTGTACACAGATGTGTACAACATGTTTATACTGTCTGACTCTTATGTACCCCCGTAATAAGTGCAAATGTACCCACAGGGATACATGAACCAACATGCTGGGAACCCCTGGTTAGAAATTGGAAGATCCATCTACCCACTTTTTTCAGTTATTCCTTGATCTCACATTTTGTGTGCTGTTATACCATGATCGCACTTGTCGAAGGCTTTCTCAAAGTCAGTTCGTCCTCCAGTGCATCCAAGACGATGTCATAGTAGTCCAGTAGTTGTGAGAGGCAGGAACGACCTTCCAAGACCACGTCGTAGTGGTTCAGACATTGTGAGAGGCAGGAACGACCATCCAAGACCACGTCGTAGTGGTTCAGAAGTTGTGAGAGGCAGGACCGACCATCCAAGATCATGTTATTATTCCAGTAGTTGTGAGAGGCAGGAACGACTATCCAAGACCATGTCGTAGTGGTCCAAAAGTTGTGAGAAGCAGGAGCGACCATGCAAGACCATGCTGCCCTGGGTCGTGCAGTTGTTGTAGTATCCGAGCGTTTGGTGTTCTTGCTTCTTAGAGCCCTTTCAAAGATTATGTGGGACGTAATATCTATCTATAATTCTTTGCAATTGCTTTACTGTCACCTTTGTGGAGTGGGGCTATGTCCGTTGTTTTTAGTGACTGTGGGATAACTCCCGTGTCTCGGCTCCCTCTCCATAGAATATTTAAGGCAGGTGAAAGGTGTTTCTTGCAGTTCTTGATGAACACAGAGTTCCATCAGTCTGGTCCTGGGGAAGAGTGCTTGGCCATGTTGTTAATTACTTTCAAAGTCTTGTGGTGTTAGTTTTATGTTAGATTGTCGATCTTAGTCTGATGAACAGTTTACTAAAGACTGAGTCAGACTGAGACTTCAGTATCTCTCCGATTTCTTTGTTGTCATCAGTGTAAGTCCCATCTTGTTTAAGTAAGGGCACAATACTGGATGTGGGTAGGTACCCAGGGTAGTGTAGGTACACTGTACACACCCAGGGTAGTGTAGGTACACTGTACACACCCAGGGTAGTGTAGGTACACTGCACACGCCCAGGGTAGGGTAGGTACACTGCACACACCCAGGGTAGTGTAGGTACACTATACACACCCAGGGTAGTGTAGGTACACTGCACACACCCAGGGTAGGGTAGGTACACTACACACACCCAGTGTAGTGTAGGTACACTGCACACATCCAGGGTAGTGTAGGTACACTATACACACCCAGGGTAGTGTAGGTACACTGCACACACCTAGGGTAGGGTAGGTACACTACACACACCCAGGGTAGTGTAGGTACACTATACACACCCAGGGTAGTGTAGGTACACTGCACACACCCAGGGTAGGGTAGGTACACTACACACACCCAGTGTAGTGTAGGTACACTGCACACATCCAGGGTAGTGTAGGTACACTATACACACCCAGGGTAGTGTAGGTACACTGCACACACCTAGGGTAGGGTAGGTACACTACACACACCCAGGGTAGTGTAGGTACACTGCACACACCCAGGGTAGTGTAGGTACACTACACACACCCAGGGTAGTGTACCTACACTGCACACACCCAGGGTAAGGTAGGTGCTCTACCCACACCCAGGGTAGGGTAGGTACACTACACACACCCAGGGTAGTATAGGCACACTGCACACACCCAGGGTAGGGTAGGTACACTACACACACCCAGGGTAACGTAGGTGCTCTACCCACACCCAGGGTAGGGTAGGTACACTACACACACCCAGGGTAGTGTAGGTACACTACACACACCCAGGGTAGTGTAGGCACACTGCACACACCCAGGGTAGGGTAGGTACACTACACACACTCAGGGTAACGTAGGTGCTCTACGCACACCCAGGGTACGGTAGGTACACTACACACACCCAGGGTAGTGTAGGTACACTGCACACATCCAGGGTAGTGTAGGTACACTGCACACACCCAGGGTAGGGTAGGTACACTACACACTCCCAGGGTAGTGTAGGTACACTGCACACACCCAGGGTAGGGTAGGTACACTACACACTCCCAGGGTAGTGTAGGTACACTACACACACCCAGGGTAAGGTAGGTGCTCTACCCACATCCAGGGTAGGGTAGGTACACTACACACACCCAGGGTAGTGTAGGTACACTGTGCACACGCAGGGTAGGGTAGGTACACTACACACCCAGGGTAGTGTAGGCACACTGCACACACCCAGGGTAACGTAGGTGCTCTACCCACACCCAGGGTAGGGTAGGTAACTACACACTCCCAGGGTAGGGTAGGTACACTTCACACACCCAGGGTAGGGTAGGTACACTACACACACCCAGGGTAGGGTAGGTACACTTCACACACCCAGGGTAGGGTAGGTACACTACACACACCCAGGGTAGGGTAGGTACACTACACACACCCAGGGTAGGGTAGGTACACTACACACACCCAGGGTAGGGGCACTACCCACAATCCCAACTGGGCAGTATGTCACTGTTTTAAATAGTGGCAGGGCAGTACGTAACTAGAAGTGCGTGACATCCTCAACAACATCAACACTCTGGAAACTACTATTAAATTTACACTAGAGGAGGAGACGGACAACCAATTACCATTACTCTATGTTCTCCTACTCACTGGTGAAAACAGACTTTCTTTTTAAGTCTACCGTAAACTTGCCCGGTGGCCTGGTGGCTAAAGCTCCCGCTTCACACACGGAGGGCCCGGGTTCGATTCCCGGCGGGTGGAAACATTTCGACACGTTTCCTTACACCTGTTGTCCTGTTCACCTAGCAGCAAATAGGTACCTGGGTGTTAGTCGACTGGTGTGGGTCGCATCCTGGGGGACAAGATTAAGGACCCCAATGGAAATAAGTTAGACAGTCCTCGATGACGCACTGACTTTCTTGGGTTATCCTGGGTGGCTAACCCTCCGGGGTTAAAAATCCGAACGAAATCTTATCTTATCTTATCTTACAAGAACGATCTTCTATATTTCTTCTCTCACAATGACACCAGAATTAAAAGAGGGGTAGTTATTGGCTTCTTTCTGAAAGCTCACGGAATTTCCAGTCCGCAGTTCCTCGAAGAAGAATGTACACACATCAGACATTCGTCTGATGTGTGTACATCATCTGTGACTACAAGAAACATGCGACACACATTCTAAACAAGACCTATTACCACTCCAGTTAAAGGACGTGGTAATAGGTCAGTGACGTTGTACCGGTCAGTGACGTTGTACCGGTCAGTGACGTTGTACCGGTCAGTGACGTTGTACCGGTCAGTGACGTTGTACCGGTCAGTGACGTTGTACCGATCAGCGACGCTGTACCGGTCAGTGACGTTGTACCGGTCAGTGACGTTGTACCGGTCAGTGACGTTGTACCGGTCAGTGACGTTGTACCGGTCAGTGACGTTGTACCGGTCAGCGACGTTGTACCGGTCAGTGACGTTGTACCGGTCAGTGACGTTGTACCGATCAGCGACGTTGTACTGGTCAGTGACGTTGTACCGGTCAGCGACGTTGTACCGGTCAGTGACGTTCTACCGGTCAGCGACGTTGTACCGGTCAGTGACGTTGTACCGGTCAGTGACGTTGTACCGGTCAGTGACGTTGTACCGGTCAGCGACGTTGTACCGGTCAGTGACGTTCTACTGGTCAGTGACGTTAGTGAGTACCGGTCAGCGACGTTGTACCGGTCAGTGACGTTCTACCGGTCAGTGACGTTCTACCGGTCAGCGACGTTGTACCGGTCAGCGACGTTGTACCGGTCAGTGACGTTGTACCGGTCAGTGACGTTGTACCGGTCAGTGACGTTGTACCGGTCAGCGACGTTGTACCGGTCAGCGACGTTGTACCGGTCAGCGACGTTGTATCAGTCAGCGACGTTGTACTGGTCAGCGACGTTGTGCCAGTCAGCGACGTTGTACTGGTCAGCGACATTGTACCGGTCAGCGACGTTGTACCGGTCAGCAACATTGCAACTGACGTTTTTAAAATACTTGACAGAAAACTTGCTGAAATATCTACCAGCTCTTCAACTGCTAACAGAAACATAGTGGAAACATCCATGTTCGAGTCTGGCAAAAGTGCTGGAGAATACACTATACCATGTGGGGTGTGTGACAAAGTAAATGTGGGGGAAACAACCAGATCTCTAGATATTAGGATCACAGAACACAAGAACGTTTGCAGCATTGTTGACTAGTAATTAATGAAGATTTAAGACTGCGAAAGTGTATAGAAGCTTCCCTAATTACTGTCAGTAACAATGTCCATCAAAAGTCCGGCAGGTACACCCAAACTGCTAATTAACAGGATATTACCCATTCTGGAGACCGCTGTAACATGATGTTAACAAGTTATTCTCCAACCCAACCAGTCTGTCCACAATTGAACTGTTGCTGTGTGATAAATGGTTCAGAAAAACCGACAAGTTGAAGATTGAGACACTTATGCAACATATGGGAATCTTTATTGAGGAAACGTTTCGCCGCACAGTGGCTTCATCAGTCCAATGCAAATCAGAAGGGTTTAAGAAGAGGAGGAGTTTGAGGTAATCAGTCCCTCACATCAACTCCAGGCTGAGGGACTGATTACCTCAAACTCCTCCTCTCCTTACATCCTTCTGATTTGTATTGGACTGAACAAGCCACTCGTGACGAAACGTTCCTTGAATAAACGTCCTGAACAGTACACAAGTGTCTTGTTACAAATCTTGTCGGTACTACCACACCATTTCGCTGTGTAAACAGTGACTTGCCACAAAGTCGTCACTCCCTTTGAACCAGGCTGGAAAATGACCCTTACGGAGGCAAGCCAGGACCACGCCCTCTTCCCACCTCAAACGTAAACAAAGACAGCAGATGATACGCGCTTTTTTCCCGGCGGACCACGCACGTGTGAGGATCCTGTGCTCGTGCGTACGAGACGAGTAGCGCAGTGAATATGACAATGGTATACAAGTAAGAGACGTGTGCAACAGTTAGGTATCGTTTTCCCGAAACGTTTCGCCTACACAGCAGGCTTCTTCAGTCGAGAGGAGTTTGTAGAAGCAGTATGGATGTGAAGACGTCGTAATGAGTCTATCACCTATGGACCGGAGAAGCGTAATGACCTCTTCTGCTAGTGGGCTGCGCCTCACCTACTGACAGTATTTGTCTTCATACCATCGCTTAAACTTCACAACGTACCAGAATACAGAGCAAAAAACTTCTCCAGGCTGAGAGACTGACCAGCTTATAACTTAGTCTTCAAGGGTGATGGACTGATGAGATCGTCTTCACATCTCTACTGCTCTGTACTCGACTGAGTAACGCAGTGGTAGCTCTCACAACCGAAGGAGGCGGGGTTCGATCCTGGGCAGGGTGAGACGTATAGGCAAGTTACCTAACACCTGCTGCTGCTGCTGTCCCTGTTCACCTAGCAGTAACTAGGTACCTGGGTGTTAATTAACGGTTGTTCACCTAGAAGTAACTAGGTATCTGGGTGCTAGTTGATCGTTGTTCACCCAGCAATAACTAGGTACCTGAGTGTTAGTTAACTGTTGTTCACCTAGTAGTAACTAGGTACCTAGATGTTAGTCGAATGCTGTTCACTTAGTATTAACTACGTATCTGCGTGATAGTTGACTGTTGTTCACCCAGTAGTAAATAGGTAGCCGGGTGTTAGTTGAGTGCTGTGGGTGGCATCCTGGGCAGAGTTAAGGTCAAATACGGGTAATTAATTAGGTACAAGGGAAGCAGGCACTGTACTCACAAATACTTAATTGCCTCATTAGGACCCCTCACCTAACAGTCCAGTCACTATAATAATAATAATAATAATAATAATAATAATAATAATAATAATAATTATTATTATTATTATTATTATTATTATTATTATTATTATTATTATTATTATTATTATTATTATTATTATACTGCTACTACCTCCAGTAATAATAATAATAATAATAATAATAATAATAATAATAATAATAATAATAATTATTATTATTATTATTATTATTATTATTATTATTGTTACTGGTAGTAGTAGCAGTATTTTGTGCAAGTCTCCAATGTCCTGTTCAACTGCTCACTTATCTGTTCACCTGTTCAGTTGTTCTCTGACTTCCGTGATGGCGCCAGACAGGTGCAGGATGCTGATGTCATCTCCCAGATAACTCTGATGGGCAGGTGTTACACTCAGATCTCCGTTATTTGTGGTTGCATGGGTCGATTCATAGCTCCTGGTCCCGCCCCTTCACTGATCGCTACTGGGTCATCACTCTCCCTGAGCTTTGTTACACCTCGTCGTAAAACTATGTATGGTTCCTGACTCCACTACGTCATTTGCCAGACTATTCCACTTCCTGACAACTCTACGACTATTGAAATACTTCCTAACATCCCTTTGACTCATCTGAATTCTCAACTTCCAACTGTGGCCCCTTGTTTCTGCGTCCCATCTCTGGAACATCCTGTCTCTGTCCACCTTGTCTATTCCTCGCAGTATTTTGTATGTCGTTATCATGTCTCCCCTAACCCTTCTGCCCTCCACTGTCGTCAGGCCGATTTTCCTTAACCTTTCTTAGTAGGACATTTCCCCTAGCTCTGGAACTAGTCATATTGCAAACCTTAGCACTTTCTCTAATTTCTTGACATGCTTGACCAGGCATGGGTTCCAAACTGGTTAATTGTTAGTTTAATATCAAAGTTATGAACCCATACCCATCCTGTGGGCGGTAGTCACCCCATACCCATCCTGTGGGCGGTAGTCACCCCATACCCATCCTGTGGGCGGTAGTCACCCCATACCCATCCTGTGGGCGGTAGTCACCCCATACCCATCCTGTGGGCGGTAGTCACCCCATACCCTTCCAGTCCTGTGGGCGGTAATCACCCCATACCCATCCTGTGGGCGGTAGTCACCCCATCCCCATCCTGTGGGCGGTAGTCACCCCATACCCATCCTGTGGGCGGTAGTCACCCCATACACATCCTGTGGGCGGTAGTCACCCCATACCCATCCTGTGGGCGGTAGTCACCCCATACCCATCCTGTGGGCGGTAGTCACCCCATACCCATCCTGTGGGCGGTAGTCACCCCATACCCATCCTGTGGGCGGTAGTCACCCCATACCCATACTGTGGGCGGTAGTCACCCCATACCCATCCTGTGGGCGGTAGTCACCCCATACCCATCCTGTGGGCGGTAGTCACCCCATACCCATCCTGTGGGCGGTAGTCACCCCATACCCATCCTGTGGGCGGTAGTCACCCCATACCCATCCTGTGGGCGGTAGTCACCCCACCCATACCCATCCTGTGGGCGGTAGTCAAAAGATTACATAAGTACAAAACGGGTCCTGGGAATGGACCCCAAAATTTTGATAGCTAAACAAGGTACAAAGGTAATGAAGTCACAAGGTACAAAGGTAATGAAGTCACAAGGTACAAAGGTAATGAATCATGTAAGTTTACTTACTTACGTTTATATATGGCTACAATCACGGACACATTATCAAGTAGTCAGCAGTTCACACGTCCACACCCGGTCACAACTGTAATGAGTTATCAGTGCAAATATTAACTGTTGGTTCACAAACACACACACGCGAGAGCGCGCGGGGCCAGGAGCTGTGAATCGAACCCCGCAACTATAACTAGGCGAGTACACACACACACACACACAGCATCGAAAGTCAAATCTGACCCGAAACTGCTGTATAGCCACATTAGGAGGAAGACAACAGTCAAAGACCAGGTGATAAGGCTGAGGAAAGAAGGTGGAGAACTCACAAGAAACGATCAAGAGGTATGTGAGGAGCTCAACATGAGATTCAAGGAAGTATTTACAGTGGAGACAGGAAGGCCTCTGGGGGGACAGACCAGATGAGGACACCAGATAGGAATATACCAACAAGTGTTGGACGGCATACATACAGATGAGGAGAAGCTGAAGAAACTACTAAGGGACATCGATATCTCAAAGGCAATGGGACTGGACAACATCTTCCCGTGGGTCCTTAGAGAGGGAGCGGACATGCTGTGCGTGCCACTTCCCACAATCTTCAACACGTCCCTGAAAACTGGGCAACTACCTGAGGTATGGAAGACGGCAAATGTAGTTCCCATTTTTAAAAAACAGGAAACAGAAAAGAGGCACTAAACTATAGACCTGTGTCATTGACGTGTATAGTATGCAAAGTTATGGAGAAGATTATCAGGAGGAGAGTGGTGGAGCACCTGGAACAGAACAAGAGTATAAACGCCAACCAGCACGGATTCATGGAAGGCAAGTCCTGTGTCACAAACCTTCTGGAGTTTTATGATAAAGTAACAGAAGTAAGACACGAGAGAGGGGTGGGTTGATTGCATCTTCTTGGACTGCAAGAAGGCCTTTGACACAGTTCCCCACAAGAAATTAGTGCAGAAGCTAGAGGATCAGGCACATATAACAGGAAGGGCACTGCAATGGATCAGAGAATACCTGACAGGGAGGCAACAACGAGTCATGGTACGTAATGATGTATCACAGTGGGCACCTGTGACGAGCGGGGTCCCACAGGGGTCGGTCCTAGGACCAGTGCTATTTTTGGTATATGTGAATGACATGATGGAAGGGATTGTTGCAACCCCTGAATGGGTTGCAATGATTATTATCTTTTCATATAATTTTATATTGCTTATATTTGCGATAATAGCTAAATCGTAAATGTATTGCTTTATATTGTTATTTGACTTAGCTTCCTTTGGTTAGGTAGGATGTAACATATTATGTGCTCAGTTCAAATCTTGATTGTCTAACTACTGTAATTATCGCTTGTGGCGCGTTAGACTGCCGGCTTCTGTTTCTGAGCTGCAGCGACCCACGGAGCTATCACGTGATCGAGGGGGGGTGTCCTCACCTCGCCTGAAGTATTCAGTCTGGTCTAGACTCTCTTGGTGGTTGGACAGATTGTCTGTCTCATTATTCTTGTTAGTTCTGTAGAACTCTGTTCACAGAACATTGTATAGACTTAGTGATTTTCGACGTTGTACTGAGGTTGTGTGTCTCATAGACACTCTGAGCAACTCAGGTCCTGAGCTGTAGCTTCTGACCTAACTTGTACTGGTATCTGTGTACTGTCACAGTCGGGGATTTTCTTATGCTGAACTTAGATTCAGTAGTATGGGAGTTTTGTGACTCTTGTGGAGGATCTGCAGATGGTCCCTACTTAGTGTCGTTATATTATCTCCTTGATCCTGATTCTGTGTCGCAGTTGCTTGTTATATTGCTATTGGGCTTAGCATCCTTTTTATTGTTCAAGCAGGCTGTTCTGATTGCCAGTTGGTTAAGAAGTTAGTTTATTTGAGGACTTTGTCAGTCGCTTGTTTAAGTCTAGTCGAGTCGTGAGACATAGCAAACTACTTAGAGCACTTACACACATACACACTTACTTGTACATATTTGTAATATCTTATTAAATGTTAATGTACCAGACGGTACTTAAGAATTATAAATGTGATATGTGCTTTCAGCACAATACTACTGTATACGAGAGAAGTGATTATTATTATTTTGTTGATTACTGTGATTAATTTAATTTAATTTAATTTAATAATTAATAATTTAATAATTAATTAATAAATTTATTAAATTTTAATTTCTCTAGTTAGTAGCCTACCAGTTGTAATCCTGAAGCACTATTGAATCATACTGAATTCTAATGGATAATTGGACAAGGATACTGACTACTTGTTACGAAAACCCAGTAACAGGCTGGATGCTAGAAGGGCAGTCCTTTCTAGTATTACCTGGAGATCTCTAAGCTTTTAGAATCGCGTTTTTTGTAACAGGGATAGACTCTGAAGTGTCCCTGTTCGCAGATGATGTGAAGTCAATGAGGAGAATTAAATCAGATGAGGACCGGGCAGGACTTCAAAGAGACCTGGACAGACTGGACACCTGGTCCAGCAAATGGCTTCTCGAATTTAATCCCGCCAAATGCAAAGTCATGAAGATAGGGGAAGGGCACAGAAGACCGCAGACAGAATATAGGCTAGGTGGCCAAAGACTGCAAACCTCGCTCAAGGAGAAAGATCTTGGGGTGAGTATAACACTGAGCATGTCTCCGGAAGCACACATCAATCAGATAACTTGCAGCATATGGGCGCCTGGCAAACCTGAGAACAGCGTTCCGATACCTTAGTAAGAAATAGTTCAAGACACTGTACACCGTGTACGTCAGGCCCATACTGGAGTATGCAGCACCTGTTTGGACCCCTCACTTGATAAAGCACGTCAAGACACTAGAGAAAGTGCAAAGGTTTGCGACAAGGTTAGTTCCAGAGCTAAGGGGAATGTCCTATGAAGAAAGGTTAAGGGAAATCTGCCTGACGACACTGGAGGACAGGAGGGTCAGGGGAGACATGATAACGACATATAAAATACTGCACAGAATAGACAAGGTGGACAAAGACAGAATGTTCCAGGCAGAGGACACAGAAACAAGAGGTCACAATTGGAAGTTGAAGACACAGATGAGTCAGAGAGATATTAGGAAGTATTTCTTCAGTCATAGAGTTGTCAGGCAGTGGAATAGCCTAGAAAGTGACGTAGTGGAGGCAGGAACCATACATAGTTTTAAGACGAGGTTTGATAAAGCTCATGGAGCGGGGAGAGAGAGGGCCCAGTAGCAACCGGTGAAGAAGCGGGGCCAGGAGCTAAGACTCGACCCCTGCAACCACAAATAGGTGAGTACAAATAGGTGAGCACACACGGGGCCAAGACAAAGACAGGGAGTACACTAGGATCAAATGAAGGAGCTAGGACACATGCAGGAAACCTACCAGACACTTGTAGGGGCCAGGAACAGATGAGCAGGAAAGACAGACCAATGAGCATATGGGCCTCAGCCAGGGAAGGGATTGAAGGAAGGAACGCTCCAAGGGAAGGAACTAAAACGCCTCAGAGGACGCAGTGGGAGACACAGTGGGAGGAAGAAAGGGAGAGATCAGTTTTTGTTTATGGGCTCCAGGAAGCTGAAGGGGAAACCTATGATGAAAGAAAACAGGTGGAGAAAAAAGCGATTAAAGGAATCATGAAGGTGATAGGTGAGGGCGACATGACCCAGGTGACTAATTTTTGGAGAATTGAGTGGTTCGCAAGGAGAAGGAAACGGCACCTCAAAGTAATTTTCAAGGCAGAATCAACTCGAACCATGATCCTGCAGGAGAAAGCATGGCTGAGAGACAAACCAGAGTTCCAGAGTGTGTACCTCAAATGAGACAGAACACAAGAGGAAAGGACGATACTGAAAGAGAGAGTGCAAAAACGAAAGGAGGAATGGGAGGAAATGGCAAAGATAAGCTGAATAACCCAGGCACAGGTGGAAGGGCAAACACCCCTCCAGAAACACCTGCAGAAGGACTCCAACCACAACAAGCCCAAGGCAATTGAACAATCTAAACCAACAATCACACACCGATCCCTCTGTCTCCACCCCTCACACCACGAACCCTACCCCTACAGCAACCCCTTATGGGAACTCTGCCCCCCACTGCAACCCCCCATAGGCCCCTGCCAAGGCTCTGCTCTCCCAACCCCAATATTCCCCCAGGACCACAGTTTTAGAACAGAAGGTGAAGGTTTGGAGTTTACCTGGAGAGAGTTCCGGGGGTCAACGCCCCCGTGGCCCAGTCTGTGACCAGGCCTCATGGTGGATCAGGGCCTGATCAACCAGGCTGTTATTGCTGGCTACACACAATCCAACGTACGAGCCAGAGCCTGGCTGGTCAGGTACCAACTTTAGGTGCTTGTCCAGTGCCTGCATGAAGACAGCCAGAGGTCTATTTGGTACACAAATGTGGATGGATTAATAAATAAATATGAGGAGTGGCATGAAAGAATCAATGAGAGGTCCTGTTATGTTGGTATGTCCCTTATTACTTTGACAGTAAGGTTTCTCACTACATGTTCTAGTGTGGGGTAGCTTTTAGTTAATGGCCTTATCTGTCTAGGGGTAATACATTATGATTGATCATCCTCAGTGTCTCTGATCCTTTCACCAGCCCTCTTCACAGGTTATTTAAACTACTACTATAAAAATTTAACTGTATTCTAAATAGATATGTACAGAATATACAATTACAGCCTTACATATTCAAAACAAAAATCTACACACTCCTTAGCTGTTCTCCCACATGGTGCATCTCAGCAACTTTGCCCTTCTCTCTTCATGACTAATATCTGGGCTAACCAGTGTTTTGACACACTTTAGTCACCCTGGGTATGGTGGCCACAACTTAAGTTATAAAAACTCACCCCTGGAGCACACATAATGCCCAAAAGAAATAGAAGAAGGACCCAGAGGTCTTACCAGCTTGGAGTCCAGCAACAGAGAGAGAGGGAGGGAGGGAGGACCCTAGCTAAGATCCTCCCACACCAATAAAAGACTGTTGCCAAGAACAATTCTCCAGTTACCACAATTCTACCACACCTTAATTTTACTTTTACAAAAAGAATTACAACTTTATAAACTACTTATTTAAATTGTGTTTGTGTGTCTATAGTATAACCTATTATATTGAGAAAAATAGGCTTGACCCAGCTGCCTCTCAGTCATAAGGGTGATCTGCTCTTATGACATTTAGAGCTAAGTCCCCATCAATTCAATATAATTAGGTATTCCAGAGTAACTGTTACTTATAAATACACGTTGGGTCCTATAGCCCCATAATAGGTCCCCAGAAATCATAGCAGTTACTGAAACGAAACTCACTGAGACAATAACAGATGCAATCTTCCCAGCAGGATATCAGATCATGAGGAAAGATAGAAGGGGCAAAGGGGGAGGAGGGGTTGCACTGTTCGTAAAAAAACTGATGGAAATTCGAGAAAATGGGAGGCATGGACGAGATTGGAGAAAGGGACTACATAGTAGGTACACTTCAGTCTGGGGAGCACAAGGTAGTCATTGCAGCTATGTACAATCCACCACAGAACTGCAGGAGGCCAAGAGAGGAATATGAACATAAGAACATAAGAACGAAGGAACACTGCAGAAGGCCTACTGGCCCATGCGAGGCAGGTCCAAGTCTCCTACCGGCTTAAGCCAATGCACCCAACCTAGTCAGGTCAGGTCACATTGACTTAAGGGAGGAACACGGCAACCGACCTGGTAGCTCAAGCTATCAGGTCCAACTCACACCCACCCACATCCACTCATGTATTTATCCAACCTATTTTTAAAGCTACACAACGTTCTGGCCTCTATAACTGTACTCGGGAGTTTGTTCCACTCATCCACAACTCTATTACCAAACCAGTACTTTCCTATATCCTTCCTGAATCTGAATTTTTCCAACTTAAAACCATTGCTGCGAGTCCTGTCTAGGCTAGATATTTTCAGCACACTATTTACATCCCCTTTATTTATTCCTGTCTTCCATTTATACACCTCAATCATATCCCCCCTAATTCTACGTCTTTCTAGAGAGTGCAGATTCAGGGCCCTTAGTCTATCCTCATAGGGAAGGTTTCTGAAAGCAACAGAACAATGGTGGACACACTTGCTGAGGTGACAAAAAGAGCTCACTCGAGCAGAGCAAAGTTACTGGTTATGGGTGATTTCAACCACGGGGAGATTGACTGGGAAAACATGGAGCCACATGGGGGTCCCGAAACATGGAGTTCCAAGATGATGGATGTGGTACTGGAAAACCTCATGCACCAACATGTTAAGGACACTATCAAAGTGAGAGGGGAGGATGAACCAGCAAGACTGGGCCTTGTGTTCACCCTGGGCAGTTCAGACATTGAGGAGATCACATATGAGAGTCCCCTAGGAGCTAGTGACCATGTGGTTCTGTGCTTTGAATGCATAGTAGAGTTACAAGTGGAGAGGGTAATAAGAGATGAATGGGAAAAGCCAGACTATAAAAGAGGGGACTACATAGGTTTGAGGAACTTCCTGCAGAAGGTTCAGTGGGACAGAGAACTGGTAGGAAAGTCAGTAAACGAAATAATGGAATACGTAACAACAAAATGCAAGGAGGCTGAGGAAAGGTTTGTTCCCAAGGGCAACAGAAATAATGGGAAGACCAGAACGAGCCTTTGGTTTGCCCGACAGTGTAGGGAGGCAAAAACTAAGTGCAATAGAGAATGGAAAAAGTACAGAAGGCATAGAACACATGAAAATAGGGAGACAGTCACAGAGACAGGAACGAGTATGCACAGGTAAGGAGGGGGGCCAGCGACAGTATGAAAATAACATAGCATTGAAAGTTAAGTCTGACCCAAAACTGTTGTATAGCCACATTAGGAGGAAGACAACAGTCAAAGACCAGGTGATCAGGCTGAGGACAGAAGGTGGAGAACTCACAAGAAACGATCAGGAGGTATGTGAGGAGCTAAACAAGAGATTTAAGAAAGTATTTACAGTAAAGACAGGAAGGGCTCTGGGAAAACAGCACAGAAGGGAACATCAACAGTGAATATGCCAACAAGTGTTGGATGACATACGAACAACGGAGGAGGTGCAGAATCTGCTAAGTGACCTTGATACCTCAAAGGCGATGGGACCAGACAGCATCTCCCTGTGGATCCTTAGAGAAGGAGCAGAGACGCTGTGCATGCCACTAACCACAATCTTCAATACATCCCTTGAAACTGGGCAACTACCTGAGATATGAAGGATGGCAAATGTAGTCCCCATTTTTAGGATAGGAGACAGAAACGAGGCACTAAACTACAGACCAGTGTCTCTGAAGTGTATAGTATGCAAAGTCATGGAGAAGATTATCAGGAGGAGAGTGGTGGAGCACCTGGAACGAAACAAGATTATAAATGACAACCAGCATGGATTCATGGAAGGCAAATCCTGTGTCACAAACCTGGAGTTTTATGACAAGGTAACAGAAGTAAGACACGAGAGAGAGGGGTGGGTGGATTGCATTTTCCTGGACTGCAGGAAGGCCTTCGACACAGTTTCTCACAAGAGAT
>NC_091340.1:23373212-23378212 GCF_038502225.1 Cherax quadricarinatus | reverse complement strand
GATGCAATCTTCCCACCAGGATACCAGATCATGAGGAAAGATAGAAGGGGCAGGGGGGGAGGTGGGGTTGCTCTGCTCGTAAAAAACAGATGGAAATTCGAGAAAATGGAAGGAATAGATGAGACGGGAGAAAGAGACTACATAGCAGGTACACTTCAGTCGGGGGAACACAAAGTGGTCATTGCATTGATGTGTAATCCACCACAGAACTGCAGGAGGCCAAGAGAGGAATATGAAGAGAGCAACAGAGCAATGGTGGACACACTTGCTGAGGTGGCAAGAAGAGCTCACTCCAGCAGAGCAAAGTTGCTGGTTATGGGGGATTTCAACCACAGGGAGATTGACTGGGAAAACCTGGAGCCACATGGGGGTCCCGAAACATGGAGAGCCAGGATGTTGGACGTGGTGCTGGAAAACCTCATGCACCAACATGTTAAGGACACTACCAGAGTGAGAGGGGAGGATGAACCAGCAAGATTGGACCTTGTGTTCACCCTGGGCAGCTCAGACATTGAGGACATCAAGTATGAGAGTCCCCTAGGAGCTAGCGACCACGTGGTTCTGTGCTTTGAATACATAGTAGAGCTGCAAGTGGAGAGAATAACAGGAGTAGAATGGGAAAAACCTGACTATAAAAGAGGGGACTACATAGGGTTGAAGAACTTCCTGCGGGAGGTCCAGTGGGACAGAGAACTGGCAGGAAAGCCAGTAAATGAAATGATGGAATATGTAGCAACAAAATGCAAGGAGGCAGTGGAAAGGTTCATTCCCAAGGGCAACAGTATCAACGGGAAGACCAGAACAAGCCCCTGGTTCACCCGACGGTGTAAGGAGGCAAAAACAAAGTGCAATAGAGAATGGAAAAAGTACAGAAGGCAGAGAACACACGAAAATAGGGAGATCAGTCGCGGAGCCAGGAATGAGTACGCACAGGTAAGGAGGGAGGCCCAGCGACAGTATGAAAATGACATAGCATCGAGAATCAAGACTGACCCGAAACTGTTGTATAGCCACATCAGGAGGAAGACAACAGTCAAAGACCAGGTGATCAGATTAAGGACAGAAGGTGGAGAACTCACAAGAAATGATCAGGAGGTATGTGAGGAGCTGAACAGGAGATTTAAGGAAGTTTTTACAGTAGAGACAGGAAGGGCTGTGGGAAGACAGAACAGAAGGGAACATCAAGAGGGAATATACCAACAAGTGTTGGATGACATACGAACAACTGAGGAGGAGGTGAAGAAGCTCTTAAGTGACCTTGACACCTCAAAGGCGATGGGACCGGACAACATCTCCCCATGGGTCCTTAGAGAAGGAGCAGAGATGCTGTGTGTGCCTCTAACCACAATCTTCAACACATCCCTTGAAACTGGGCAACTACCTGAGAAATGGAAGACAGCTAATGTAGTCCCCATATTTAAGAAAGGAAACAGAAACGAGGCACTAAACTACAGACCTGTGTCTCTGACATGTATCGTGTGCAAAGTCATGGTGAAGATTATCAGGAGGAGAGTGGTCGAACACCTGGAAAGGAACAAGATTATAAATGAAAACCAGCATGGGTTCATGGAAGGTAAATCTTGTATCACAAACCTCCTGGAGTTTTATGACAAGGTAACAGAAGTAAGACACGAGAGAGAGGGTTGGGTAGATTGCGTTTTCCTAGACTGCAGGAAGGCCTTTGACACAGTTCCCCACAAGAGATTAGTGCAGAAGCTGGAGGATCAGGCACACGTAAAAGGAAGGGCACTGCAATGGATAAGGGAATACCTGACAGGGAGGCAGCAACGAGTCATGGTACGTGAAGAGGTATCACAGTGGGCGCCTGTTACGAGCGGGGTCCCACAGGGGTCAGTTCTAGGACCAGTGCTATTTTTGATATATGTGAACGACATGATGGAAGGAATAGACTCTGAAGTGTCCCTGTTCGCAGATGACGTGAAGTTGATGAGAAGAATTAAATCGGACGAGGATGAGGCAGGACTGCAAAGAGACCTGGAGAGGCTGGACATGTGGTCCAGTAACTGGCTTCTCGAATTCAATCCAGCCAAATGCAAAGTCATGAAGATTGGGGAGGGGCAAAGAAGACCGCAGACAGAGTATAGGCTAGGTGGACAAAGACTACAGACCTCACTCAGGGAGAAAGACCTTGGGGTGACCATAACACCGAGCACATCACCGGAGGCACACATCAACCAAATAACCGCTGCAGCATACGGGCGCCTGGCAAACCTGAGAATAGCGTTCCGATACCTTAATAAGGAATCGTTCAAGACACTGTACACTGTGTATGTTAGGCCCATACTGGAGTATGCAGCACCAGTCTGGAACCCACACCTGGTCAAGCACGTCAAGAAGTTAGAGAAAGTACAAAGGTTTGCAACAAGGCTAGTCCCAGAGCTCAAGGGAATGTCGTACGAGGAAAGGTTAAGGGAAATCGGACTGACGACACTGGAGGACAGAAGGGTCAGGGGAGACATGATAACGACATACAAGATACTGCGGGGAATAGACAAGGTGGACAGAGATAGGATGTTCCAGAGAGGGGACACAGGGACAAGGGGTCACAACTGGAAGCTGAAGACTCAGACGAGTCACAGGGACATTAGGAAGTATTTCTTCAGTCATAGAGTTGTCAGCAAGTGGAATAGCCTAGCAAGTGAAGTAGTGGAGGCAGGAACCATACATAGTTTTAAGAAGAGGTATGACAAAGCTCAGGAAGCAGAGAGAGAGAGGATCCAGTAGCGATCAGTGAAGAGGCGGGGCCAGGAGCTGAGTCTCGACCCCTGCAACCACAATTATGTGAGTACAATTAGGTGAGTACACACACACACACACACACACACACACACACACACACACACACACACACACACACACACACACACACACACACTGCATACTCCAGTATGGGCCTGACGTACACGGTGTACAGAGTCTTGAACGATTCTTTACTAAGGTATCGGAACGCTATTCTCAGGTTTGCCAGGCGCCCATATGCTGCAGCAGTTATCTGGTTGATTTGCACCTCAGGAGATGTGCTCGGTATTATACTCATCCCAAGATCCTTTCCCTTGAGTGAGGTATGCAGTCTTTGGCCACCTAGCCTGTACTCTGTCTGCAGTCTTCTTTAACCTTTCTCGATCTTCATGACATTGCATTTGGCAGGGTTAAATTCACTGAACCAGTTGCTGAACCAGACTTAAAAATTGTCCAGGTCTCTTTGTAGTCCTGCCTGATCCTCATCCGAGTTAATTCTCCTCATAAACATCACATCATCTGTAAACAAGGACACTTCTGAGTCTATACCTTCCATCATGTTATTCACATATACCAAACACAGCACTGGTCCTAGGACTGACCCCAGTGGAACCCCACTTGTCACAGGCGCCCACTCTGACAACTCATCACGTACCATGAGTCGTTGTTGCCTCCCTGTCAAGTATTCCCTGATCCATTGCAGTTCCCTTCCTGTTATGCGTGCCTGGTCCTCCAGCTTTTTTGCACTAATCTCTTGTGAGGAACTGTGTCGAAGGCCTTCTTGCAGTCCAAGGAAATGCAATATACCCATCCCTCTCTCTCGTGTCTTACTTCCGTTGCCTTGTCATAAAGCTCCAGTAGGTTCGTGACACAAGATTTTCCATCTCTGAATACGTGCTGATTGTCGTTTATAAGCTTGTTCCCTTCTAGTTGCTCCTCCACTCTCCTCCTGATAATCTTCTCTACGACTTTTCATACTATACACGTCAGTGACACTGGTCTGTTGTTTAGTGCCTCGTGTGTGTCTCCTTTCTTAAAAATAAGGACTACATTTGCTGTCTTCTATACTTCAGGTAGCTGCCCAGTTTCAATGGATATTTTAAAAATTGTTGTTAGTGGCACACACTGCATTTCTGCTCCTTCTCTAAGGACCCAGGGAGAGATGTCTGGTATATACCTTGTTAGTGTACCCCCCTATTATGACTTCCCGGAGTCCTTTCTGCCTCCACTGAAAATTCTTCCTTAAATCTCATGTTGAGCTCCTCACATACTTCTTACTCGTTCCTTGTCAGCTCCCCACCTTCCTCCCTCAGTCTGATTACCAGGTCCTTGACTGTTGTCTTCCTCCTGATGTGGCTGTACAACAACTTCGAGTCAGACTTTCGATGCAATGTCTTTCTCGTACTATCGATGTGTTACAAAACTCTTCTTAAAACGTCTCCAGAGTATGGTAGAGAGTTAAGGTAATTTATTCTCGTTTAACGGTTGGCCTCTTTACGGTTTCGAAACAAGAAATTGTAATATAATAATTTGGGATTGCGAAACAAATAACTAAAATTTTAAGTCTTTAGTAGTAAAGTTGTTTGGCAGAATATGTAAAAAAAATATATGAAGATACGACATTTAACATAAAATAAGAAGTCTAACTGTTACACTTCTCTTGGTACGTACATTATATGTAACTTCATTAACTATAAAGATCTATTTCAACCAATATATTAATATGGGTAAATCAACCTTATAAGCTCGGACTTAATACTATCTTCAATCAATAATATCAACCCCAAGGTTCAGTTAACTGAACCATTAATTCACCAGAGTGAACGAGAACTCGAAAGTGACAGATTTAAGGAAGTAACTCAACTAAGAAAGGAAATCAACCACCGGGGAAAGAACTGGACTTGTCTTGTATAAGAGGTCAGCGGGTAACTGAGGTCAACCCCACAGTCCCAACACTGGGTGTGATGACGTTGACTCACAGTGGTACAGCAGACACCGGCAGGTAAACCAGAACATTAAATATACAAAATGTTTAAATAAACAGAGATTAGTTCAGGGTTCGTATCACGATGTGCCTCCCTCCTTGTATGTGGTTACTCATTTCTGGCTCTCGACTAATTTCTTTAGTTTCCTGGGTCCTTTGTCTTCTGTACTTTTTTCATTCTCTAGTGCACTTAGTTTTTGCCTCCGTACACCTCTGGGTAAACCCAGGGCTCATTCTGGTCTTCCCTTTATTTCTG
>NC_091340.1:23290712-23368212 GCF_038502225.1 Cherax quadricarinatus | reverse complement strand
GGATGAGCCCATGGTTTACCCAAAGGTGCAGAGAGGCAAAAACCAAGTGTTCTAGGGAATGAAAGAAATATAGAAGGCAAAGGACCCAGGAGAATAAGGAGAGCAGTCGTAGAGCCAGAAACGAATATGCACAGATAAGAAGGGAGGCCCAAAGACAATATGAAAATGACATAGCAGCGAAAGCCAAATCTGACCCGAAACTGTTGTACAGCCACATCAGGAGGAAAACAACAGTCAAGGACCAGGTAATCAGGCTAAGGAAGGAAGGAGGAGAGACAACAAGAAATGACCGTGAAGTATGTGAGGAACTCAACAAGAGATTCAAAGAAGTGTACACAGAGGAGACAGAAGGGGCTCCAGAAAGACGGAGAGGTGGGGCACACCACCAAGTGCTGGACACAGTGCACACAACCGAGGAAGAAGTGAAGAGGCTTCTGAGTGAGCTAGATACCTCAAAGGCAATGGGGCCAGATAACATCTCCCCATGTGTATTGAGAGAGGGAGCAGAGGCGCTATGTGTACCCCTAACAACAATATTCAATACATGTATCGAAACAGGGAAATTGCCTGAGGCATGGAAGACAGCAAATATAATCCCAACCTTTAAAAAAGGAGACAGACATGAAGCATTAAACTACAGACCAGTGTCACTGACATGTATAGTATGCAAAATCATGGAGAAGCTTATCAGGAGAAGAGTGGTGGAACACCTAGAAAGGAATGATCTCATCAACAGCAGCCAACATGGTTTCAGGGACGGGAAATCCTGTGTCACAAATCTACTGGAGTTCTGTGACATGGTGACAGCAGTAAGACAAGAGAGAGAGAGGGGTGGGTGGATTGCATATTCTTGGACTGTAAGAAGGCGTTTGACACAGTTCCACACAAGAGATTGGTGCAAAAACTGGAGGACCAAGCAGGGATAACAGGGAAAGCACTACAATGGATCAGTGAATACTTGTCAGGAAGACAGCAGCGACTCATGGTACGTGGCGATGTGTCAGAGTGGGCACCTGTGACCAGCGGGGTCCCACAGGGGTCAGTCCTAAGACCAGTGCTGTTTCTGGTATTTGTGAACGACATGACGGAATGAATAGACTCTGAGGTGTCCCTGTTTGCAGATGACGTGAAGTTGATGAGAAGAATTCACTCGATCGAAGACCAGGCAGAACTACAAAGGGATCTGGACAGGCTGCAGACCTGGTCCAGCAATTGGCTCCTGGAGTTCAATCCCACCAAGTGGGATTGGGGAAGGGCAAAGAAGACCGCAGACGGAGTACAGTCTAGGGGGCCAGAGACTACAAACCTCACTCAAGGAAAAAGATCTTGGGGTGAGTATAACACCAGGCACATCTCCTGAAGCGCACATCAATCAAATAACTGCTGCAGCATATGGGCGCCTAGGAAACCTCAGAACAGCATTCCGACATCTTAATAAGGAATCGTTCAGGACCCTGTACACCGTGTACGTTAGGCCCATATTGGAGTATGCGGCACCAGTTTGGAACCCACACCTAGCCAAGCACGTAAAGAAACTAGAGAAAGTGCAAAGGTTTACAACAAGACTAGTCCCAGAGCTAAGAGGTATGTCCTACGAGGAGAGGTTAAGGGAAATCAACCTGACGACACTGGAGGACAGGAGAGATAGGGGGGACATGATAACGACATACAAAATACTGAGAGGAATTGACAAGGTGGACAAAGACAGGATGTTCCAGAGATTGGACACAGTAACAAGGGGACACAGTTGGAAGTTGAAGACACAGATGAATCACAGGGATGTTAGGAAGTATTTCTTCAGCCACAGAGTAGTCAGTAAGTGGAATAGTTTGGGAAGCGAAGTAGTGGAGGCAGGATCCATACATAGCTTTAAGCAGAGGTATGATAAAGCTCACGGTTCAGGGAGAGTGACCTAGTAGCGATCAGTGAAGAGGCGGGGCCAGGAGCTCGGACTCGACCCCCGCAACCTCAACTAGATGAGTACAACTAGTTGAGTACACACACACACACATACATACACACACACACACACACACACACACACACACACACACACACACACACACACACACACACACACACACACACACACACACACAATAAGGAATCGTTCAGAACCCTGTACACCGTGTACGTTAGGCCCATATTGGAGTATGCGGCACCAGTTTGGAACCCACACCTAGCCAAGCACGTAAAGAAACTAGAGAAAGTGCAAAGGTTTGCAACAAGACTAGTCCCAGAACTAAGAGGTATGTCCTACGAGGAGAGGTTAAGGGAAATCGACCTGATGACACTGGAGGACAGGAGAGATAGGGGGGACATGATAACGACATACAAAATACTGAGAGGAATTGACAAGGTGGACAAAGGCAGGATGTTCTAGAGATTGGACACAGTAACAAGGGGACACAGTTGGAAGTTGAAGACACAGATGAATCACAGGGATGTTAGGAAGTATTTCTTCAGCCATAGAGTAGTCAGGAAGTGGAATAGTTTGGGAAGCGAAGTAGTGGAGGCAGAATCCATACATAGCTTTAAGCAGAAGTATGATAAAGCTCACGGTTTAGGGAGAGTGACCTAGTAGCGATCAGTGAAGAGGCGGGGCCAGGAGCTAGGACTCGATCCCTGCAACCTCAACTAGGTGAGAACTAGGTGAGTACACACATGGGCCAGGAGCTACGATTCGACTCCTGTAACCACAATTAGGTGAGTCCACTTTGTTCAGATCTCTTGAATTAATTTAAGTTCTGCACTTTCCAGTGCACATAGGTATAGTGAGCACATATGTGCACATAATTGTAGTGAGCACATGTGTACACATAATTGTAGTGAGCACATATGTGCATACATGTGTACTGAGCACATAAATGCAAAGAGGTGTAATGAGAATATGTGTACACATAGGTGCAGTGAACACGTATGTACACACAGGTGTATTGAACATGTGCACACTGGTGTTGTGAGCACATATATTCACACAGGTGTAGGGGGCACTTACGTGCACACAGGTTTTGTGAGCACATATGTGTACACAGGTGCAGTGAGGACATATGTGCATACAGGTGTTGTAAGCACATATGTGCATACATGTTTAGTGAGCACATATGTGCATACATACATAGCGAACAGACCCAGCACATCAGAGTGAACTATAATAGAAGAAACACTTTACCATTGTACACTTAAACAGTCTTGGTCCCATGACACTTATGTATGTTGAGAGGCAGTTGAGCAGTCTTAGTCCCCTGACATTTATTGTGTTATCTCCTAGTGTACTTAACGAACCCCTGGATTTCATTGGTATCAGTCCCTGTGTCTCCTTGGCCCACTATTGCAGTGGGAACCAGCTGCTGTATCAGTGGGAACCAGTTGCTGCGTCAGTGGGACCCACCAACTGTATACAAGGTTGTATTCGTATACCCAGGCTGGTGTGTGTATATATATACACTTTACTAAGGTGACACTGTATTCTCTGCAGTGTGCACGCTGAAGTTATCCAAGATGGGCGCGAGTCGACGTGTGTGGGTGGTGGTGGGCGTGCTGTCGTGGGCGTGGGCGTGGGTGGACGCCCATGGGCGGTTGATGGAGCCAGTGTCCAGGTCATCAGCTTGGAGGAAAGGCTTCGACACTCCAGTCAACTGGGAGGATGACGAACTTAACTGTGGAGGTTTTGGGGTGAGTAGTGGCCTCCAGGAAGGTCAATAATAGCTCCAGATGGTCAATAATAATCCTAGGAGGTCGATAATACCTCCGGGTGGTCAATTATATCCCATAGGTGGTCAATATAACCTCATAAGTGGTCAATAATATCTCCTAGATGGTCAATAATACCTTCAGGTGGTCAATAATACCTCCTAGGAGGCCATTATACGGTCTTAAAAGTCTACATACCTGCCAGTGTATATACACTGAGTGATACACATCACCCAGTGTATATACACTGGGAATGTGTGTATACACTCCCACTATAGGCTTTTTAAACCCCTGGCATACAATTATATATTTACAGGATATACACCTGACAGGTAGACTGGTCCAGCCTTCTTATTTACAACAAGGAATATATAGTCCATGGACTGATTCTATCATCTCTGCTTCCGTACTACACCTGCTGCCTCATATTGGACTGAAGAAGATTAATGTGCAGTCCAAACAAGTCGAAGTGTCTTACAAATTAACTTGCTCGTATTTTATATCGGTTTCAACGTCGCTCGAGGAACCCTGGGATATCACACATTTTGCCCAGTAGTGTTGATGTTTCTCCCAGTCTAGTCAAGACAAGACTGATAGTGACACAGTCTGGTCAACACAAGACTGATAGTGACACAGTCTGGTCAACACAAGACTGATAGTGACCCAGTCTGGTCAACACAAGACTGATAGTGACACAGTCTGGTCAACACAAGACTGATAGTGACAGTCTGGTCAACACAAGACTGATAGTGACAGTCTGGTAAACACAAGACTGATAGTGACACAATAATACTGGGCGACTTCAGTATCTGTTTTCAGCAGCAAAATAACGGGCTATGTAAAAGGTATAAACAAATTCTAGGTTTAAATAGTTACACTCAACTAATTAATACACCAACCCGGATCACACAGTTCTCAGCCACCCTAATTGACCACTGTGGCATGCAAAGAGTACGTAACCTTTATTCGGCGCATGGACACACCCTCATTTACAGGCTATCTCCCCCAACCAGCGAACCAGGTTGCTAAGAGTTGATGATGGGGCCCCATCGTTCAACTAGTGACCAGGTTCTAGCCAATAAGAAGGTGGGATTGACAATCGCAGAGGTTATGTGGATACCGCTCTCCTGTCTGCCCTTGTCATTCCCATTCTAGAGCTGGTTGAAGCACGGTCTGCTTTCTTGTGGCTTCTATTTCTGCCTTGCTTACCGTGACGTGCACTATATTTATTACTGTACATAGTGTACATATTGCTGTTCTAAATTTGGTGAAGGATAATATAAGTCTAAACTTTTTCTACTGTGTTTATTTGCTCCCATTACACCTGGGTTAACAGGCCATTTGAAAGCCTAGGTTGTAATATGGGTAGCCTGTCCGAGAGCTGGACTTAGAGAAACGGTTGAGCTTAGGGTGAAGCTTGTAGCAGGAACATTGTGTAGCTTGCTGTTTCGCTTCGCTTTACAAATTTTGCGTGTCAGTTGCTTATGATCAGCCTTGCTATTGTGTGATCGTTCAGCAGCTCGCTACTAGCTTGTTCAGTGTGCTCGCTTCGCTACGGTCAGTCTTGTGTGCAGTCGGCTTTGCTTGTATGCGTATTCTGCAATCGTACTGTGCATAGCTAAGCGTGTTCTGCAAATTAACGTGTTACGTTGGGGTATTCGTACTGTGCATAGCGAATAACTTATGCCACCTAGACGAGTCAGACGCCTGGTGTCGGCATATACTTTGCATAACCTACCTAAATTGTCCCTACAGCGTTGTTGGCAAATTGCTCGTTCCATTGGCATTCCCTATAAACGCACTCTTACAGCTGCGCAACTGCGTTCACTTATTGCTGACATACTTATTGAAGAAGAGATGGCACATCAGACTCCTCCCTCTACGGGAGCTAGGGCAAAAACTACTATGTTCTCGCAGGAGGAAGATGATACACCTACGGAGCAAAATGGTCAGTATAGTGCACATGGGTTGTCTCAGGGTGAATCAGCGTCGTTGGCACTTCAGCTGGCAAAAATCAATCTTGAGCAAACTAGGGAACAGAGAGCATTCGCAAGGGAAGAATTTGATAGGGAAAGAGAAAGGAGGCAGTTTTCGCATTCTGTAAACGATTTCAGTTTACAAAAAGCAGTACAGCTTGTTCCCCGCTTCAATGAGGCCGAACCAGAGCAATTTTTCGAAAGCTTCGAAAATCAGGCTCGAGCCTTGAGGTGGCCGGAACAGCACTGGGCAGCGTTGGTTCATACAGCATTATTGGGTAAGGCACAGGAATTTACGTCGGTATTAACTGACGCTGAATTCTCTGATTATCAAGTAGTGAAGACCACAGTGTTGGGAGCATATACATGTATCCCAGCTAAATATCGTAAGACCTTCAAATTGAACAGGCGGCAGCTTGGTCAATCCCTGGTGGACTTTGTGAGACAGCAAACCAAAGCTTTTACCAGCTGGTATAAAGCGAGTGGTGTCTCTAACTTTGAGGAGCTGGTGCAGCTTATTCTGATTGATAACCTGCTGGAGTCTGTGGGACCAGAGGTTCGTGTCTTTCTGCAGGATCGTGACTTAACCACTGCATTGGAGGCGGCCAGGTTGGCTGATACCTTCGAAACGAACCGCTCCTTGTCCGAGCGGTCCCGTCTCTCTTTTCAACAGTCTGGCGTGAGCAGAGATCGACAACATTGGAGAATGAAGTGCCAGCCGGAGGGAGAGCGTCTACGACATCCAACCAAGTCACCTGGTGAGCCACGCTTCTCAACATATGGTCCCCCTGCGGAGAGGCAAACTACTTATGGAGCATCTCGACAACAATATCCAGAGAGGCACCAGCCAGAACGACACCACTTGCAACGTCATCAGGGAGTAAAGGGCAAGCCTGTCGTCTGCTTCAGGTGTAATAAAGTAGGTCATATCAGTTCCAACTGCCCCCAAAAACCTCAACCCATCGGGAAAATCTCTAATATCCCTAGTAACATGTCCCCTAGAGAAGTAGAAAAAGGTATGGCCCCTTATTATTGCGAAAGTCTTATTTCCCTTCAGGAACACTCAGAACCAACTAAAGTAAATACCTTTAGAGATACTGGAGCATATTGCTCACTTGTCAGAGAAGGAATATTACCCCTTTCAGAGAATACTTCCTTGAATTCCTCAGTTTTATTGGAAGCTTACGGAGGAGCTATATATTCAGTTCCTTTGCATAAAATTTATGTACAGTGCAAATATTACACTGGGTACTTGACTGTAGGTATCTCAAAAGGATTTCCCATGAAAAATGCCATGTTATTACTGGGTAATAACATTACTACTGTTACTTCGTGTCCTGAACCTATAATGATTAATGCTTCTCCAGTGTTGGCCATAACTCGGGCAACATCCCAAGGGTTGTCTGGGGAGAATGTTGACCTATCCTTGGACGACTCCGATCTCGGAATAGCCACGTTGTTTTATGAGACACACCGGCCGGAGTCTCGTAAATCAAGTGAACAGACCCCGATCAAGCCTTCCTATTCCCAGGTTGCAGGATTGCCAGATGTCTCTGTTTCCATGCCCGAGGGACTGTCCTTCCGGGAGGAACAACGTAAGGACCCTTCGTTAAAATTCACTTTTGAGGCAGCCATGGGTAAATCCTCTTTGGGTCATCCAGTCAAGTATGAAGTTAAAAATGATTATTTGGTATGCACTGAGACTGGTAAGGAGACAGAGGGCCGGCAATTATACGACAGGTTAGTGGTTCCAACCAAGTATAGACCTCAGATATTAAATATAGCTCATAATACGTCATCAGGAGGTCACTTAGGAATTACAAAAACCTTGTATAGAATCACAAAAGAATTTTATTGGCCAACATTAAAGAAAGATGTGAAGAATCATATTAGGTGTTGCCGAGAATGTCAGCAAGTTGGAAAACCTGGACATTCTATTAAACCTGCACCTCTCCAACCCATACCTGCTGATGGAGAACCTTTTGCAGATTTAATTATAGATTGTGTAGGTCCACTACCTAAGTCAAAGTCTGGAAATCAGTATTTATTTACAATTATGGATAAAGTAACCAGATATCCTGAAGCGATCCCAATGCGTAGTATCAATACTAAAGCTATTCTCAAAGCTTTAACAAAATTCATTTCTTGTTTTGGCATTCCTAAAACTATACAAAGTGATCAAGGTACTAACTTCACTGCCAAAGCATTTAGGGAAGTATTAACTAGGTTAGGGATAATTCACAACTTATCCACTGCCTATCACCCTCAGTCCCAAGGCGCCTTGGAAAGATTCCACCAAACATTAAAAACAATGATGAGAAGTTTTTGCATGCACTTTCCGACAGATTGGGATGAATCTCTACCGTTGTTGCTATTCTCAGTACGAGAGACGGTGCAAGAGTCTACAGGGTATAGTCCGTTTGAGCTGATCTTTGGGCACAATGTACGAGGTCCTCTTCGGGTGCTCAAAGAAGGATGGATGGGAGAAGACGTAAGCTCAGCACTCTACAACCCGTCTTCAAGGTTGCAGGTGGCACGTGAGTTAGCCACGGCTAACCTAAAGATAGCTCAAAGTAAGATGAAACAGAGGTATGACAAAAGTGCACAATTCCGCTCCTTCCATCCAGGAGACAAGGTGTTGGTGCAGGAACCTATACCTGGCCACACCTTGAAAGCTAGATTTACGGGACCTATGCAGATAGTAAGTAGATTATCTGATTTAAATTATGTGGTAGCTCCCATTGATAAGACCTCAAAAACAAAAACTTACCACATAAATCAAATCAAGGCCTTTCATACACCAGATAAAGTCCCAGTAATGACTCTGTCCTCTACCTCTGAGGACGACTCTGACTCTTTGCACTCTCTCTGAAATTAATACTAAACTTTCAAATTCTGTCCTCCTCAAGGATCCTAGCCCGTTAATGGATGGATTATCTGAAATACAAGCAACCAATTTAACTGAGCTTCTACAGTCATATCCTAATATTTTTTCGGATGTGCCGAAAAAATGTACGTTAGGTTACCATGATGTAGATGTGGGAAAATCTAAACCAATTAAACTCTCCCCCTACAGAGCTAATCCTGAAAAGCAAAGGTTACTTCAGCAGGAAGTAGACTTCTTGTTAGAACATGGTTTAGTGGAGGAGTCATCTAGTCCATGGGCTTCACCGTGCATCCTAGTAAAGAAGGCTGATGGAGGGTTTCGTATGTGCACAGACTACCGTAAAGTGAACGAGGTCACAATTACAGATGCTTACCCTCTTCCTCGTCTGGATGACGTAATTGACTTTGTGGGTAAGGCTACTTTTGTGTCCAAATTAGATCTCCTTAAAGGTTACTATCAGGTACCTTTGACAGATAAGGCGAAGGAAATCTCTGCCTTCGTAATTCCAGGAGGTCATTATCAGTATACAGTTACCCCCTTCGGAATGAAAAATTCCCCCTCTTCATTCCAGAAACTTATCCATCAGGCTATTAAAGGACTTGAAGGCACGGCAGCATACCTAGATGATATTGTTGTGGTGTCTGATACTTGGGATCAACACCTACTTAGACTTAAAGCTCTGTTTGAGACCTTTAAGAATTCCCAATTAACAGTTAATTTATCTAAATCTTCCTTTGGCCAGGCCACTATCACTTTTCTAGGCCATGAAGTAGGTAGTGGTAATGTTGCACCTAAACTTGCTAAAGTTCTTTCGATTAAAGATTATCCAGTTCCTCATGATAGGAAATCTCTTCAACGTTTCCTAGGCATGATAGGATTTTACAGAAGATTCTGTAAGAATTTCTCAGATATTGTAGCCCCTCTTACCTCTCTTACCAGTCATAAAGTTCCCTTTAATTGGACGTCAGATTGTAACACTGCTTTTAATAAAGCAAAAAGATTATTGTGCTCTGCACCCATTCTCCTGTCTCCAGACTTCTCCAAACCTTTTTCATTACAGGTTGATGCTTGTGAGTCTGGGGTTGGGGCGGTACTATTACAAATCAGGAACAAGGAGTTGCAGCCTGTAGCATACTTTTCAGCTAAGTTCCAGCCACATCAGAGAGCTTACTCTACCATTGAAAAAGAAGCCCTCGCGCTGGTAATGGCTTTGGAGCATTTCGATGTTTATGTGGGCCAGACATCGCAGGTGGTCACAGTCTACAGTGATCACAACCCGTTAGTCTATCTCCAAGCCATGAAGAATCACAACACAAGGCTTATGCGTTGGACGCTCAGGCTGCAGCCCTATAACTTCAAAATTCGTTACATTGCCGGCAAAGAAAATGTGTTGGCAGACTCTTTGTCAAGAGTCTAGTTTAATATTTTATTTAGGTTAGGATGTATTTGTGGTAACCCCCCTTTCAAGCTCTTTTTTTTATCCCCTGATGTGGGGGTTTTTTTTAGTGAGGGGATACGGGCTACCGTCCGCTTGTATCTTGGACCTATGTTGGCTTATCTGACTGCTGTCTCACTCTGAGTTTAGGGTTTGGCTTTCAGGCACTAGGAAAGCTGAGCTCTATCTAAGAGTTGGATGGTGGAGAGGATAGGCGGTCCCATTATTTTGTGCCATGGCGGCACGGTTACCACTGGGAGGTGGCAGCCTAATCCTGAGCCTTCTCGGGGGTGGGGGTGTGGCATGCAAAGAGTACGTAACCTTTATTCGGCGCATGGACACACCCTCATTTACAGGCTATCTCCCCCAACCAGCGAACCAGGTTGCTAAGAGTTGATGATGGGGCCCCATCGTTCAACTAGTGACCAGGTTCTAGCCAATAAGAAGGTGGGATTGACAATCGCAGAGGTTATGTGGATACCGCTCTCCTGTCTGCCCTTGTCATTCCCATTCTAGAGCTGGTTGAAGCACGGTCTGCTTTCTTGTGGCTTCTATTTCTGCCTTGCTTACCGTGACGTGCACTATATTTATTACTGTACATAGTGTACATATTGCTGTTCTAAATTTGGTGAAGGATAATATAAGTCTAAACTTTTTCTACTGTGTTTATTTGCTCCCATTACACCTGGGTTAACAGGCCATTTGAAAGCCTAGGTTGTAATAACCACATACTTTGTAACCGCTCTGAGAACATTAGTCAGTCAGGCGTCATTACCACAGGTCTTAGTGATCATTTCATCATTTACTGCACCAGGAAAATCATTAGGGATAGGATAGGCCTACACAGTACAATAAAAATGAGATCAACTAGAAACTACAGTAAAGAAACACTGGTAAATAAGGTACACAATTGTGACTGGACAGAAATAACAAGTTGCACGGACGTGTTGATGCCTGGGAAAATTTCCGAACAATGTTCACTACCATCCTTGATAATATTGACCCAGTTAAAGAGGTTAGAATTAAACGAAGAACTGAACCCTGGATGAATACTGAGATATTAGATAATATGACATTCAGAGACAAGTTGCTGAAAAGACTTAAAACAAACGGACAGGATATTGCAGCACTAAATGAATTCCAAAGGGTGAGGAACAGTGCAGACACTTATAAAAGGAGCAAAGGCAAAACACTATTGCTCAAAAATTGAAGAGTATAAGCATAACCCCAGAAAGCTCTGGCAACAACTAAAACAGTTGGGGTATAGCCATAAGCCAGTAGATAGGTCTAACATAGTACTCACTATCGATAATGAGGTATGCCACGAAACATCTAAGGTGGCAAATTGTTTTAATTCCTACTACACATCTGTTGCATCAACACTAGTAAGTAAACTACCAGCTGCATCAAATACCTTTAACACAGACTCTGATAAGTTTCAGACACACTATACCAATAAAGGGGTAACCCCAAACAGTTGTCAACTAGTAAGTGTATCTCATGACTTTCTGAATTGTCAATCCCTATTGCTCACATAATAAATCTATCAATCACCACTAATACCGTACCGGAGGGGTTCAAGGAGGCCAGAGTTACTCTTATCTTCAAGAAAAATAGTAGGTCTGATGTAAGCAACTATAGGCCTGTTAGTATACTCAGTATAATATCCAAAATTCAAGAGAGGGCGGTGTACTCTCAAGTAGTTAAGTACCTTAATGACAACAACATTCTCCATAGCTATCAATCAGGCTTTAGAAGATCTTACTCAACCGACACCTCCTTAATTAATCTGATGGATTACATGAGAACTGAAATGTCACTGGGGAACCTCATAGGTATGGTAACCTTTGACCTGCAAAAGGCCTTCGATACTGTCAACCACAATATATTATTGAACATTAAAATGGTATAAAATACCGACAGGTTGTTAGGTAAGACACATATGTGTCTTACCTAACCACAATATATTATGTAAGAAACTTCAAGCTATCGGTATAGGTTCTGTAGACTGGTTTAAGTCCTACCTTAGCAACAGGAGACAAATTGCCAAGGTAGTATTCTGGGTCCCTTATTATTCTTATGCTATGTTAACGACATGCCTATCAGTGTCAAGTGCAAACTCCTACTGTATACAGATGACAGTGCTCTGTTAGTGTCAGGTAAATACCCACAAGATATAGCTTATGTATTTACACTGGAACTGGAGTCCTGCAGCATATCGTTAGTAGACAACAAACTATCGTTATACCTCGGGAAAACTGAAGCCATACGAAAAATAAACTGAGAAAGGTAAATAATTTTAATGTGTAATAGGGAGCCCATCACTTCAGTTTCCTCAGTAAGATATTTGCGAATCTCCTTTGACCCATGCATGTCAGGAGAATTGATAGGGAACAGTGTAGTAAAGAAAGCGAATACCAGACTGAAGTTCCTTTACAGACAAGCACAGTGTCTACCTACTGAGGCTCGCAGGACCCTATGTCTAGCACTTATACAGAATCATATGGATTACACTTGCTCTTCATGGTAGTCTGCCTTGACAAAGAAACTGAAGGGTAGCCTGCAAATCGCCCAGAACAAAATGGTAAGATTCATCCTGGGGCTGGGACCAAGAGAACATGTAGGCCAGGATGAATTACAGCAGTTGAGAGAGCACAACTTTGTAGTAGCCACAGTCAGTGACCAGGCTTCAAACACCTTTTATTGTACAGCAATAAAGGAATGGAACAGACTACCCGCACATGTCAAAGCCAGTCATAACATGAACCAATTCAAGAAGAGTGCCAAAATGTGTCTGATGAACGTAGCTACAGAAAGGGATGAGAATATTTTTTTTTATTTTTTTTAGCTAACACACGTGTAATTTACCATATTCCTAGTAATGACCCTCTTATTGTAGATAGTCTTAATGACCCTCTTAGAGTAGTCATAATGACCCTCGTGTAGTAGTTAATCTTAACAGTATGATAATAAGATAATATCTCCTTTATATAATAATAATAAGATATTTCCTTTATATTATAATAATAAGTTATTAAAAGAACCCCAATGGAAATAAGTCACTTTGTCTGACTTGTTTTGGGTTATCCCAGGTTCTCTACACATATGTTGCTATGTATGATAATCTATGTAACTGTATTTGTGTATACTTGAATAAACTTGTTTACTTACTTACTTACACAGTCTGGTCAATACAAGACTGTTAGTGACACAGTCTGGTCAGTACAAGACTGATAATGGCACAGCCTGGTCAAGATAAGACCGGTAGTGACACAACCTGGTCAACACAAGACTGATAGTGACACAGTCTGGTCAACACAAGACTGATAATGACACAGTCTGATTAACACAAGACTGACAATGACACAGTCTGGTCAACACAAGGCTGATAGTGACTTAGCCTCGCCAATACAAGACTGATAGTGACCTCGTCTGGCCAATACAAGACTGAGAGTGACCTCGTCTGGTCAACACAAGACTGATAGTGACACAGTCTGGTCAACACAAGGCTGATAGTGACACAGTCTGGAAAATACAAGACTGATAATGACACAGCCTGGTCAAGACAAGACTGACAGTGACAGCCTGGTCAACACAAGACTGATAGTGACAGTCTGGTTAACACAAGACTGACAGTGATACAGTCTGGTCAATACAAGGCAGATAGTGATACAGACTGGTCAACACAAGACTGATAGTGACACAATCTGGTCAACAGAAGACTGATAGTGACATAGCCTGATCAATACAAGACTGATAGTGACAGTCTGGTCAACACAAGGCAGATAGTGATACAGACTGGTCAACACAAGACTGACAATGACACAGTCTGGTCAACACAAGGCTGATAGTGACATAGCCTGGTCAATACAAGACTGATAGTGACCTCGTCTGGCCAATGCAAGACTGAGAGTGACCTCGTCTGGTCAACACAAGACTGATAGTGACCCTGTCTGGTCAACACAAGACTAATAGTGATACAGTCTTCTCAACACAAGACTGACAGTGACGCAGTCCAGTCAATGCAAGATCGATAGTGACACAGTCTGGTCAACACAGGACTGATAGTGTCACAGCATGGTCAACACAGGTCTGATAGTGGCACAGTCTGGTCAACACAAGACTGATAGTCACACAGTCTGGTCAACACAGGACTGATAGTGACACAGCATGGTCAATACAAGACTGATTAAATCTTATAAGAGAATCAAGGCAGTTGTGTCCCCCAGCAAGTTGATATAACCAGGTGTGTTCTGGGATCCTCTTCAGCAGTTGTAGAGGATCCCAGAAGAGAATCAAAATATGCGGATCAATTAATCTCCAGACTTTTTTCTCTCCACGTGTGTTGTTATTCAGCGCTGACAAGTGTTCATTACACTTTAGCTAGATTGATAGCGCACTCAACGCACACACTGAGGTCATTGGATCGATCCCAGGTACGGATGAAAACAGTAGGACGTGTTTCCTTAAGACACCTGCTGTCCCTGGTCACCTAGCAGCAAAATAGGTACCTGGGTGTTAGTAGACTTGTGTGGGCCGCATCTTGGAGGCAAAATTTTGACTTAATTTGCCCGAAATGCTCAGCATAACAAGGGGCTTTCTATGATGTCAGTTATGGTTTGTATACCTTGTACATGTACTTGTAGAAATAAAGATTATTATTATTACGTAGACACTGGCCAACACTGTGGAGCGTTCACTCACAGTAAGAGTGCCTCTGTTCAGCACTTTCTTGGAGGCACTATATACCCCCAGTGCCCAATAGCAGTGCCAATCAGTGCCTAAAACAGTGCCAACCAGTCCCTAAAACAGTGCCAACCAATGCCTAAAAACAGTGCCAACCAGTGCCTAAAAACAGTGCCAACCAGTGCCTAACAACAGTGCCATCCCTTACAGACGCAGTATGATCAGAATGATGGTCAGTGTGGAGTGTGTGGTGACAACTGGGCTGACCCACGACCCAGGGACAACGAGGCTGGTGGCATCTATGGTACTGGCACCATCGTGGCTGAGTACACCATGGGTCAGGTGAGTCATGGCACTATGGAAAAACAGACACAAATGCAATTTAATAAGATCCTTTACTGACAACGTTTCGCCCACACAATGGACTTTATCAGGTCTCAAACAGATCAACCTGGAGAAGGAGTATATATAGTGTGGAGAGTCAGGTGGAGAATGTTGAGTAGGTTGGATGTGAGACTGACCTGCCCAGGACGGGCGAGTGTTTATGTTGTTATGTAGGATAACTATGATGTGTTCTGGCAAGGTGTTCAGCCATGTTGTTATGTAGGATAACATTACCAGTAAGAGACACCACAAGGTTCAATCCTCTGCAGGAGTGTACATAATCCATTGCAACGATTGCAACCAATTATACGTAGGGGTGAGACATCCAGAGACCTCCAAACACGTATTTCAGAACACCAGTAACAGGCAGAACCGGCGATTTGAGGAATGTTTGTGTTCTACACTAAAAGATCCACAACCAACAACCTGATTGATCAGACCCTGATCCACCAGGCCTGGTGGATCAGGGTCTCATCACAGGCAGGGTTTGGTCACAGACAGGGTCTGATCAACGCCCCCGCGGCCTGGTCAAAGACCGCGCCGCGGGGGGCGTTGATCCCCAAAACCCTCTCCAAGCTTACTCCAGGTATACTCCAGGTATACTCCATGTATACTCCAGGTATACTCCAGGTATACTCCAGGTATACTCCAGGTATGCTCCAAGTATACTCCAGGTATACTCCAGGTATACTCCAGGTATACTCCAGGTATACTCCAGGTATACTCCATGTATACTCCAGGTATACTCCAGGTATACTCCAGGTATACTCCAGGTATGCTCCAAGTATACTCCAGGTATACTCCAGGTATACTCCAGGCATACTCCAGGTATACTCCAAGTATACTCCAAGTATACTCCAGGTATACTCAAGGTATACTCCAGGTATACTCCAGGTATACTCCAGGTATACTCCAGGTGTACTCCAGGTATACTCCAGGTATACAATTGAATAAACTACAGAGACACTCAGTACTGCAGAATTTTTCAATCATCAGTTATCTGTACAACTAACAATATCATCTAACAACATGGCTGAACACCTTACCAGAACACATCATAGTTATCCTACATAACAACATGGCTGAACACCTTACCAGAACACATCATAGTTATCCTACATAACAACATGGCTGAACACTTTGCCAGAACACATCATAGTTATCCTACATAACAACATGGCTGAACACCTTACCAGAACACATCATAGTTATCCTACATAACAACATGGCTGAACACTTTGCCAGAACACATCATAGTTATCCTACATAACAACATGGCTGAACACTTTGCCAGAACACATCATAGTTATCCTACATAACAACATGGCTGAACACCTTACCAGAACACATCATAGTTATCCTACATAACAACATGGCTGAACACTTTGCCAGAACACATCATAGTTATCCTACATAACAACATGGCTGAACACTTTGCCAGAACACATCATAGTTATCCTACATAACAACATGGCTGAACACCTTACCAGAACACATCATAGTTATCCTACATAACAACATGGCTGAACACTTTGCCAGAACACATCATAGTTATCCTACATAACAACATGGCTGAACACTTTGCCAGAACACATCATAGTTATCCTACATAACAACATGGCTGAACACTTTGCCAGAACACATCATAGTTATCCTACATAACAACATAAACACTCGCCCGTCCTGGGCAGGTCAGTCTCACATCCAACCTACTCAACATTCTCCACCTGACTCTCCACACTATATATACTCCTTCTCCAGGTTGATCTGTTTGAGTCTTAACAAAGTCTACTATGTGAGCGAAACGTTGTCAGTAGAGGATCACATTATACTGTATTGCCTTATTCATAGTGTTAGTATTTTATATTATTTATCTCCACTAAGTCACTTAATATTGTTCGTATTTCATCATACAGTTCCACTCAGTATTGAATATTTAATTATTATTCACTCAGTATTAACTCAACATTCACTCAACATTCACTCAACATTCACCCAACATTCACCCAACATTCAGTCAACATTCACCCAACATTCACTCAACATTCACTCAACATTCACCCAACATTCACTCAACATTCACTCAACATTCACCCAACATTCACTCAACATTCACTCAACATTCACTCAACATTCACCCAACATTCACCCAACATTCACTCAACATTCACCCAACATTCACTCAACATTCACTCAACATTCACTCAACATTCACTCAACATTCACTCAACATTCACTCAACATTCACTCAACATTCACCCAACATTCACCCAACATTCACTCAACATTCACTCAACATTCACCCAACATTCACTCAACATTCACTCAACATTCACCCAACATTCACTCAACATTCACCCAACATTCACTCAACATTCACCCAACATTCACTCAACATTCACCCAACATTCACTCAACATTCACCCAACATTCACTCAACATTCACCCAACATTCACTCAACATTCACCCAACGTTCACCCAACATTCACTCAACATTCACCCAACATTCACCCAACATTCACCCAACATTCATTCAACATTCACCCAACATTCATTCAACATTCACCCAACATTCATTCAACATTCACCTAACATTCACTGAACATTTCCCCAACATTCACTCACCATTCACTCAACATTCACCCAACATTCACCCAACATTCACTCAACATTCACTAAACATTCATCTAACATTCTCTCAACATTCACCCAACATTCACTCAAAATTCCCCCAACATTCACTCAACATTCACTAAACATTCACCCAACATTCACTCAACATTCACCCAACATTCACTCAACATCCCCCAACATTCACTCAACATTCACTCAACATTCACCCAATATTCACCCAACATTCACTCGACATTCACCCAACATTCACTCAACATTCACCCAACATTCATCCAACATTCACTCAACATTTATGCAGCATTCACCAAACATTCACTCAACATTCACCCAACAGTCACTCAACATTCACCATTCACCCAACATTCACTAAGCATTCACTAAACATTCACCCAACATTCATTCAACATTCTTTCAACATTCACCCAACATTCACTCAACAATGTCTCAACATTCGCTCAACATTCAACCAATATTCACCCAACATTCCCTCAGCATTCACCCAATATTAACTCAACATTCAGCATTCATTCAACATTCACCCAACATTCACTTGACATTCTCTCAACATTCACTCAACACTCACTCAACATTCACTCAACATTCTCTCAACATTCACCAAACATTCACTTAACATTCACTCAACATTCATCCAACATTCTCTCAACATTCACCCAAAATTCACCCAACATTCACCCAACATTCACTCAACATTCGCTCAACATACACCAACATTAACTTAACTTTCACTCAACATTCACATAGCATTCACTCAACATTCTCTCAACATTGACCCAACATTCACTCAATATTTACCCAACATTCACCAACATTCACTCAACAGTCATCCAACATTCACTCAACATTCACCGAATATTCACCCAACATTCATTCAACATTCGCCCAACATTCACTCATCACTCACCCAACATTCACCCAACACACTCAACATTCACCCAACATTTACTCAACATTCACTCAACATTCACCCAACATTCACCCAACATTCACTCAACATTCACCCAACATTCACTCAACATTCATTCAACATTCACCCAACATTCACCCAACATTCATTCAACATTCACCCAACATTCGCCCGACATTCACCAAACATTCACTCAACATTCACCCAACATTCACCCAACATTCACCCAACATTCACTCAACATTCACCCAACATTCACCCAACATTCACTCAACATTCACTCAACATTCACTCAACATTCACCCAACATTCACTCAACATTCACCCAACATTCACCCAACATTCATTCAACATTCACCCAACATTCATTCAACATTCACCTAACATTCACTGAACATTTCCCCAACATTCACTCACCATTCACTCAACATTCACCCAACATTCACCCAACATTAACTCAATATTCACTAAACATTCACTCAACATTCACTAAACATTCATCTAACATTCTCTCAACATTCACCCAACATTCACTCAAAATTCCCCCAACATTCACTCAACATTCACTAAACATTCACCCAACATTCACTCAACATTCACCCAACATTCACTCAACATCCCCCAACATTCACTCAACATTCACTCAACATTCACCCAATATTCACCCAACATTCACTCAACATTCACCCAACATTCATCCAACATTCACTCAACATTTATGCAGCATTCACCACACATTCACTCAACATTCACCCAAGTCACTCAACATTCACCATTCACCCAACATTCACTAAGCATTCACTAAACATTCACCCAACATTCATTCAACATTCTTTCAACATTCACCCAACATTCACTCAACAATGTCTCAACATTCGCTCAACATTCAACCAATATTCACCCAACATTCCCTCAGCATTCACCCAACATTAACTCAACATTCAACATTCATTCAACATTCACCCAACATTCACTTGACATTCTCTCAACATTCACTCAACACTCACTCAACATTCACTCAACATTCTCTCAACATTCACCAAACATTCACTTAACATTCACTCAACATTCATCCAACATTCTCTCAATATTAAGCCAAAATTCACCCAACATTCACCCAACATTCACTCAACATTCGCTCAACATACACCAACAATAACTTAACTTTCACTCAACATTCACACAGCATTCACTCAACATTCACTCAACATTCACTCAACAATCACTCAACATTCACTCAACATTGACCCAACGTTCACTCAATATTTACCCAACATTCACCAACATTCACTCAACATTCATCCAACATTCACTCAACATTCACCGAATATTCACCCAACATTCATTCAACATTCGCCCAACATTCACTCATCATTCACCCAACATTCACCCAACACACTCAACATTCACCCAACATTTACTCAACATTCGCTCAACATTCACCCAACATTCACCCAACATTCATTCAACATTCACCCAACATTCGCCCAACATTCACCAAACATTCACTCAACATTCACCCAACATTCACCCAACATTCACCCAACATTCACTCAACATTCACCCAACATTCACCCAACATTCACTCAACATTCACTCAACATTCACTCAACATTCACCCAACATTCACTCAACATTCACCCAACATTCACTCAACATTCCCCCAACATTCATCCAACATTCACCCAACATTCACTCAACATTCACCCAACATTCACCCAACATTCGCTCAACATTCACTAAACATCACCCAACATTCACTCAACATTCCCCTAACATTCACTCAAAATTCACTCAACATTCACCCAACATTCACCCAACATTAACTCAACATTCACTAAGCATTCACTCAACATTCACTAAACATTCATCCACCATACATTCAACATTCACCCAACATTCACTCAACATTCCCAAAACATTCACTCAACATTCACTAAACATTCACTCAACATTCACTAAACATTCACACAACATTCATTTAACATTCACTCAACATTCTCCCAACATTCACCCAACATTCACTCAAAATTCACCCAACATTCACTCAACATTCACCCAACATTCACCCAACATTCACTCAACATTCACGCAACATTCACTCAACATTCACTCAACATTCACTCAACATTCACTAAACATTCGCCCAACATTCACTCAACATTCACCCAACATTCACTTAACATTCATCCAACATTCGCCCAACATTCACTCAACGTTCACCCAACATTCACCCAACATATGCTTAACATTCACCCAACATTCACTTAACATTTACCAACATTCACCCAACATTCACTTAACATTCACGCAACATTCGCCCAACATTCACCCAACATTCACCCAACATTCACCCAACATTCACCAGGTGGTGGAAGTAGAGGTGGAGCTAACCACTAGCCACCTGGGATTCTTCGAGTTCCGTCTGTGTGTGAACAACGCCCCGGACAAGTACATAGAACAGGAGTGCCTGGACCAGCACCTCCTCCAGCTTGCTGATGGCACTGGCACTCGCTTCCCCATACCATACTTATTGGTGAGTACTAGTGCCTCTGACGAGTACACACTCTCTGTGGAGCTTTGAGCTTATTGCAAAGCTCTGGGTAGCGCTTTGAGGTCGTTATGAAGCGCTGGCTGGCGCTTTGTAGTCATAAAGCTCAAGGTCTTTTTTTTGATATAAAGCTCCTTTAAGTGCTTTAATTTCATGAAAATCTTTGGGTAGTCTATAAGGTCATTATAAAGCTCTGTGTAGTGCTTTACTATCATTATAAAGCTCTATAGTCAGCCCAGCATAGAGGTTTATTAAGGTTTTGTTATCCTGTGTTATCTTGTGCTGTTATATTTGATCTTATCCTGTTATATCTTACGCTGTCTTGGGCTGTGTTTATCATATTTTACCTAATCCTGTGTTATATCTTAAGTTATCCTGTGTTATCATGCCTTGTTATATTATCTTGTCCTTTTGTTATTTGCAGGATGCCATTAACCTCACAATTCCTGTTATTCTGCCGGAGGACCTGATGTGTACACAGTGTGTGTTCCAGTGGCACTACAACTGTGGTGAGTGTACATATGTGTAGACACACACACGAATGCACTTGCACACACATACATGAATGCACGTGAACACACATGAATACACATGTACACACATGTGTAAGAGCACAAAACACACACACACACACTAGAAGAGCTTGGAAGGAAGGTGGAGGGGAAGTTAGCTGCAGAGAGCAGAAATTGGGAGCAACATGCCATAGTAGCAGAAGCCAAGATACAGAGCATAGAAGAGGAGCTGAGAAATCTGAAACAGCCTAGAGAAAAAATAACAATACAGACATAGCATCAGGAACATCTACATCAGACACAGACAAAGGGACTGGAGGGACCAAGGAAGCTATACTGTATGCAAAAGTCCTGTCAGACCCACATGGGGACAAGACAATGACAGGGAGTACAGTAGGATCAAATGAGAGGTCAGACGACATTGAAGGAGCTATTACATATGCAGGGACTCTAACAGACACCTGCAGGTGCCAGAAACAGCTGAACAGGAAAGACAGACGAATGAGCATAGGTGCCTCAGCAAGGGAAGGGATTGAAGGAACACACCAAGGGAAGGAACTAAAATGCCTCAGAGGACACAATGGGAGACACAGTGAGAGGAAGAATGGGAGAGATCAGTTTTTGTCTATGGGCTCCAGGAAGCTGAAGGGGAAACCTATGATGAAAGAAAACAGGAGGAGGAAAAAAACGATTGAAGGTATCATGAAGGTGATAGGCAAGGGCGACATGACCCAGGTGACAAATTTTCAGAGAATTGGGTGGTTCGCAAGAGGAAGGAAACGGCCTCTCAACGTAATTTTCAAGGCAGAATCAACTCGAACCATGATCCTGCAGGAGAAAGCATGGCTGAGAGACAAAGCAGAGCTCCAGAGTGTGTACCTTGATTGAGACAGAGCACAACAGGAAAGGATGATACTGAAAGAGAGAGTGCAAAAGCGAAAGGAGGAATGGGAGGAAATGACCAAGAAAAGCAAAATAACCCAGGCACAGGTGGAAGGGCTAACCCACGACAGCCCCAAGGCAACTGAACAATCTAAACCAGCAATCACACACCGATCCCTCTGTCTCCACCCCCCACACCACGAACCGTACTCCTACAGCAACCCCCTATTGGAACTCTGCCTCCACCCCAACCGCAACCTTCCATAAGCCCCTGCCAGGGCTCCTGTACTTCCAACCCCAATATTGCACCAGGACCACAGTTTCAGAACAGAAGTTGAAGGTTTGGTACACGAATGCTTGTGGATTAACCAATAAATGTGAGGAGTGGCATGAAAGAATCAATGAAAAGTCCCCATACATCATAGCAGTTACAGAAATGTAACTCACTGAGACAATAACAGATGCAATCTTCCCAGCAAGATATCAGCTCATGAGGAAAGATAGAAGGGGCAGAGGAGGAGGAGGGGGTTGAACTGCTCGTAAAAAACTGATGGAAGTTCGAGAAAATGGGAGGCATGGATGAGATTGGAGAAAGGGACTACATAGTAGGTACACCTCAGTTTGGGGAGCACAAGGTAGTCATTGCAGTGATGTATAATCCACCACAGAACTGCAGGAGGATAAGAGAGGAATATGAGAGAGCAAGAGAGCAATGGTGGACACACTGGCTGAGGTGTCAAGAAAAGCTCACTCGAGCAGAGCAAAGTTACTGGTTATGGGCTATTTCAACCACAGGGAGATTGATTGGGAAAATCTGGAGCCACACGGGGGTTCCGAAACATGGAGAGCCGAGATGATGGATGTGGTATTGGAAAACTTTATACAACAACCTGTTAAGGAGAGTACCAGAATGAGAAAGGAAGATGAACCAGCAAGACTGGACATTGTGAACATTAAAATGGTATAAAATACCGACAGGTTGTTAGGTAAGACACATATGCAACAGTTAGGTATCTTTATTATGAAACGTTTCGCCTACACAGTAGGCTTCTTCAGTCAAGTACAGAAAAGTTGATAGAAGCAGAAGATACTTGAAGACGATGTAATCAGTCCATCACCCTTAAAGTTTTGAGGTGGTCAGTCCCTCAGTCTGGAGAAGAGCATTGTTCCATAGTATGAAACAATATTGTTTCATACTATGGAACAATGCTCTTCTCCAGACTGAGGGACTGACCACCTCAAAACTTTAAGGGTGATGGACTGATTACATCGTCTTCAAGTATCTTCTGCTTCTATCAACTTTTCTGTACTTGACTGAAGAAGCCTACTGTGTAGGCGAAACGTTTCATAATAAAGATACCTAACTGTTGCATATGTGTCTTACCTAACACTGGACATTGTGTTCACCCTGGGCAGTTCAGACATTGAGGAGATCACATATGAGAGCCCCCTACGAGCTAGTGACCACGTGGTTCTGTGCTTTGAATACATAGTAGAGTTACAAGTGGAGAGGGTAACAGGAGTTGAATGGGAAAAGCCAGACTATAAAAGAGGGGCCTACATAGGTTTGAGGAACTTCCTGCAGGAGGTTCAGTGGGACAGAGAACTGGTAGGAAAGTCAATAAACTAAATATTGTAATAAAGTTGGTAGAATTACCGACAATATGTCAAGTAAAAGGACACAAGTGCAACTAATGTGACATTTTATTGTGGCAACGTTTCGCTCTCCAGGAGCTTTATCAAGCCATTACAAACAATACATGGACACAGAGGGTATATAAAGGCTCAGAGTGAGGTGTAATACTAGTGAGGTTCCATTTAGATGTTCACTAGTGGTAGTAGTAGTGACAAAAGTAGTAGTAGTAATACAATATGGTAGAGCAATTAATTCGTACATGAGTAAAAGGATATAAAAGCTATTACTTGGGTAACATAAAAATAGGTTGGACAAATATAGACTGGAAAGAGGCAGCCTGTTTCAGTGTTCACTCTCTGTAATGTGCTTTGTGTAGTATAACAGGAGAGACTATGTGATTCAGAGACGCCCAATTAGTGATTAAAGAAACTAATTTCCGCAGACGCAAGTCCCTCGAATCAGCACTGATCGCTGTTTCGAATACAATTAAACAAAACAACGGCAGCTTCACCGTCTCTGAAGTCTTAGCAAGAATCCTCCTGAAAACAGTAAACCCTGCCATCACATAGTCTCTCCTGTTATACTACACAAAGCACATTACAGAGAGTGAACACTGAAACAAGCTGCCTCTTTCCAGTCTATATTTGTCCAACCTATTTTTATGTTACCCAAGTAATAGCTTTTATATCCTTTTACTCATGTACGAATTAATTGCTCTACCATATTGTATTACTACTACTACTTTTGTCACTACTACTACTACTACTACTACTACTATTACTACTACTACTACCACCACTAGTGAACATCTAAATGTTACCTCACTAGTACTGCACCTCACTCTGAGCCTTTATATACCCTCTGTGTCCATGTATTGTTTGTAATGGCTTGATAAAGCTCCTGGAGAGCGAAACGTTGCCACAATAAAATGTCACATTAGTTGCACTTGTGTCCTTTTACTTTACAAACTAAATAATGGAATACATTACAACAAAATGCAAGGAGCCAGAGGAAAGGTTTGTTCCCAAGGGCAACAGAAATATTGGGAAGACCAGAACGAGCCCCTGGTTTACCACACAGTGTAAAGAGGCAAAAACTAAGTGCAATAGAGAATGGAAAAAGTACAGAAGCCATAGAACACATGAAAATAGGGAGACTAGTCACAGAAACAGGAACGAGTACGCACAGGTAAGGAGGGAGGCCCAGCGACAGTATGAAAATAACATAGCATTGAAAGTTAAGTCTGACCCAAAACTGTTGTATAGCCACATTAGGAGGAAGGCAACAGTCAAAGACCAGGTGATCAGGCTGAGAACAGAAGGTGGGGAACTCACAAGAAACGATCAGGAGGTATGTGAGGAGCTAAACAGGAGATTTAGGGAAGTATTTACAGTAGAGACAGGAAGGACTCTGGGAAGACAGCACAGAGGGGAACATCAACAAGGAATATACCAAGAAGTGTTTGATGACATACAAACAACAGAGGAGGAGGTGCAGAATCTGCTAAGTGACCTTGATACCTCAAAGCGATGGGACTGGACAGCATCTCCCCGTGGGTCCTTCGAGAAGGAGCAGAGATGCTGTGCATGCCACTAACCACAATCTTCAATACATTCCTTGAAACTGGGCAACTAACTGAGATATGGAAGACAGAAAATGTAGTCCCCATTTTTAAGAAAGGAGACAGAAATGAAGCACTAAACTACAGACCAGTGTCTCTGACGTGTATAGTATGCAAAGTCATGGAGAATATTATCAGGAGGAGAGTGGTGGAGCACCTGGAACGGAACAAGATTATAAATGATAACCAGCATGGATTCATGGAAGGCAAATCCTGTGTCACAAACCTTCTAGAGTTTTATGACAAGGTAACAGAAGTAAGACACGAGAGAGAGGGGTGGGTGGATTGCATTTTCCTGGACTGCAGGAAGGCCTTCGACACAGTTCCTCACAAGAGATTAGTGGAGAAGCTGGAAGATCAGGCACGTAGAACAAGGAGGGAACTGCAATGGATCAGAGAATACGTGATATGGCGGCAACAACGAGTCATGGTATGCGAAGAGGTATCACAGTGGGCGCCTGTGATGAGCGGGTTCCCAGTGCTATTTTTAATATAAGTGAATGACATAATTGAAGGGATAGACTCAGAAATGTCACTGTTTGCAGATGACGTAAAGTTAATGAGGAGAATTAAATCAGACACGGACCAGACAGGTCTACAAAGAGACCTGGACAGGCTGGATGTGTGGTCCAGAAACTGGCTCCTAGAATTTTACCCCGCCAGGGGTATAGACTAGGAGGCCAAAGGCTGCATGCCTCACTCAAGGAGAAAGACCTAGGAGAGAGTATAATACCGAGTACATCGCCAGAAGCACACATCAACCAGATAACTGCTGCGGCATATGGGCGCTTGGTAAACCTGAGAACAGCATTCCGGTACCTCAGTAAGGAATCGTTCAAGACTTTATACACTGTGTACGTCAGGCCCATACTGGAGTATGCAGCACCAGTTTGGAACCCACACCTGGTCAAACACGGCAAGAAATTAGAGAAAGTGCAAAGGTTTGCAACAAGGCTAGTTCCAGAGCTAAGGGAAATGTCCTATTAAGAAAGGTTAAGGAAAATCGGTCTCACAACACTGGAGGACCCTCTCAGGGGAGACATGACAACGACATACAAAATACTGCTTGCAATAGACAAGGTGGACAGAGACAGGATGTTCCAGAGGTGGGACACAGGAACAAAAGGGTCACAATTGGAAGCTGAAGACTCAGATGAGTCAAAGGATGTTAGGAAGTATTTCTTCAGTCATAGAGTAGTTAGGAAGGGGAATATTCTGGCAAGCGATGTAGTGGAGGCAGGAACTATACATAGTTTTAAGACGAGGTATGATAAAGCTCATGGAGCAGGGGGAGAGAGGACCTAGTAGCGGTCGGTGAAGAGGCGGGGCCAGGAGCTGAGTCTCGACCCCTGCAACCACAATTAGGTGAGTACACACACATGCACACAAACACACTGCACACACACATACACATGTGCACACAAGTACTTACACATATGAACATGCAAGCACTTACAGGCAAGTACACACACACACAGGACGAATGAAGCCATATTACAAGAGAGGGACTACACAGGCATGAAGAATTTCCTGCACTGGGTTCAGTGGCAGGGAAGTCAGTAAACCAGACGATGAAATATGTGACAAAGATATGCAAGGAAGCATATCGTTATTTCTGTTACCCAAGGGTAACAGAAATAACAAGAAAGCGAGGATGAGCCCTTGGTTCACCCAAAGGTATAGAGAGGCCGCAACCAAGTGTACTAGGGAATGGAAGAAGTGTAGAAGGCAAAGGACCCAGGAGAGAAGCCGTAGAGCCAGAAATGAATATGCACAGGTAAGAAGGGAGACCCAATGACAATACGACAATGACATAGCAGCGAAAGCCAAATCTGACCCAAAGCTGTTGTACAGCCACATCAGGAGGAAAATAACAGTTAAGGACCAGGTAGTCAGGCAAAAAAGGGAAGAAAGGGAGATTACAAAAACGACAGTCAAGTAAATGAGGAACTCAACATGAGATTCAGAGTAGTGTTCACAGATGAGACAGAAGGGACTCCTGAAAGATGGAGAGGTGGGGCACACCATCAAGTATTGGACACAATTCATACAAACGAGGAAGAAGTGAAAAGGCTGCTAAGCGAGCTAGATACCTCGAAGGCAATAAGACTGGATAACATCTCTCCATGCGTCCTGAGAGGAAGCAGAGGCCCTCTGTGTACCACTAACAACAATTTTCAACACATCTATCAAAACAGAGCGACTACCTGAGGTATGGAAAGCAGCAAATGTAGTCCCAATTTTTTAAAAGGAGACAGAGACGAAGCATTAAACTACAGACCAATGTCACTGATATGTATAATATGCATAGTCATGGAGAAGATTATCAGGAGAAGAGTGGTGGAGCACCTAGAAAGGAATGAGCTTATCATTGACAGCCAGCACTGTTTTAGGAATGGGAAATCCTTTGTCACAGACCCACTGGAGTTCTATGACAAGGTGACAGCAGCAAGACAAGAGAATGAGGGATAGGTTGACTGTGTTTTCTTGGACTGTAAAAAGGCTTTCGCCAACGTCCCACACAAGAGATTAGTGCAACAGCTGGAGGACCAGGCAGGGATAACAGGGAAGGCACTGCAATGGATCAAGGAATACCTGTCAGGAAGACAACAGCGAGCCATGGTACGTGGCGAGGTGTCAGAGTGGGCGCCTGTGATGATCGGGGTTCTACAAGGGTCAGTCCCAGGACCGGTACTGTTCCTGGTATTTGTGAAAGACATGACAGAAGGAATAGACTCAGAAGTGTCCCTGTTTGCAGAAGATGTAAAGCTGATGAGAAAAATTCAATCAGACGAGGACCAGGCAGAACAAGAAAGGGATCTGGACAGACTGCAGGCCTGGTCCAGCAACTGACTTCTGGAGTTCAACCCCACCAGGTGCAAAGTCATGAAGACTGGGGAAGAGCAAAGAAGACCGCAGATGGAGTACAGTCTAAAGGGATGCAGAGACTACAAACCTCACTCAAAGAAAAGAATCTTGGGGTGAGTATAACACCAGGCACATCTCCTGAAGCGCACATCAACCAAATAACGGCTGCAGCACATGGGCGCCTAGTAAACCTCAGAACAGCATTCCTACATCTTAATAATGAATCGTTCAGGACCCTGTACACCGTGTACGTTAGGCCCATATTGGAGTATGCGGCACCAGTTTGGAACCCACACCTAGCCAAGCACGTAAGGAAAGTAGAGAAAGTGCAAACGTTTGCAACAAGACTAGTCCCAGAGCTAAGAGGTATGTCCTACGAGGAGAGGTTAATTAAGGGAAATCTACATGACGACGCTGGAGAACAGGAGATATAGGGGGGATATGATAACGGCATATAAAATACTAAGAGGAATCGACAAGGTGGAAAGAGACAGGATGTTCCAGAGATGGGACACAGCAACAAGGGGTTACAGTTGGAAGTAGAAGACTCAGATGAATCACAGGGATGTTAGGAAGTATTTCTTCAGTCACAGAGTTGTCAGAAAGTGGAATAGTCTAAGATGTGGTGTAGTGGAAGCAGGATCCATACATTGTTTTAAGAAGAGGTATGATCCATACATTGTTTTAAGAAGAGGAATGGAGCGAGAAGAGTGACTTAGTATCGGCCAGCGTAAAGGCTGGGCCAGGACCTGTGACTCGACCCCTGGAACCATAACTGGGTGAGTACACACACAAACACACACAGACACACACACACACACACACACACACACACACACACACACACACACACACACACACACACACACACACACACACAACACACACAGACACACACACACACACACACACACACACACACACACACACACACACACACACACACACACACACACACACACACACACAAGGGAAACAGAAATAATGGGAAGAACAGAACGAGTCCTTGGTTCACCCAAAGGTGTAGGGAGGCAAAAACTAGGTGTACTAGAAAATGGAAAAGGTACAGAAGACAGAGAACTCAGGAAAATAAAGAAATCAGCCGAAGAGCCAGAAACGAATATGCACAGATAAGAAGGGAGGCTCAGAGACAATATGAAAATGACATAGCATCAAAAGTAAAGACTGACCCGAAGCTGTTGTACAGCCACATCAGGAGGAAAACAACAGTCAAGGACCAGGTAATCAGACTGAGGAAGGGTGATGGGGAATTCACACGAAACGACCGAGAGGTATGTCAGGAGCTCAACACAAGATTTAAAGAGGTATTTACAGTGGAAACCAGTAGGACTCCAAGAAATCAGAACAGGAGGGCACACCAGCAAGTGCTGGATGAGGTACATATAACCAAGGAGGAGGTGAAGAAGCTGCTATGCGAACTTGACACCTCAAAGGCGGTGGGACCAGACAACATCTCTCCATGGGTCCTTAAAGAGGGAGCAGAGATATTGTGTGAGCCATTAACAAAGATCTTCAACACATCATTTGAAACTGGGCAACTCCCTGAGGTATGGAAAATGGCAAATGTAGTCCCAATTTTTAAAAAGGGAGACAGACATGAGGCACTAAACTACAGACCTGTATCACTAACGTGTATAGTATGCAAGGTCATGGAGATCATCAGGAGGAGAGTGGTGGGGCACCTGGAAAGAAACAAGTGTATAATTGACAACCAGCACGGTTTCAGGGAAGGAAAATCCAGTGTCACAAACCTACTAGAGTTTTATGACAAGGTGACAGAAGTAAGACAAGAGAGAGAGGGGTGGATCGACTGCGTATTTTTGGACTGCAAGAAGGCTTTCGACACAGTTCCTCACAAGAGGTTACTGCAAAAACTAGAGGACCAGGCACACATAACAGGAAAGGCACTGCAATGGATCAGAGAATATCTGACAAGGAGGCAACAACGAGTCATGGTACGCGACGAGGTGTCAGAGTGGGCGCCTGTGACAAGCGGGGTTCCACAGGGGTCAGTCCTAGGACCTGTGCTGTTCTTGGTATACGTGAACGACATAACGGAAGGGATAGACTCAGAAGTGTCCTTGTTTGCAGACGATGTGAAGTTAATGAGAAGAATCGAATCGGACGAGGATCAGGCAGGACTACAAAGAGATCTGGACAGGCTACAAGCCTGGTCCAGCAACTGGCTCCTTGAATTTAACCCTGCCAAATGCAAAGTCATGAAGATTGGGGAAGGGCAAAGAAGACCGCAGACACAATATAGTTTAGATGGCCAAAGACTGCAAACCTCACTCAAGGAAAAAGATCTGGGGGTGAGTATAACACCGAGCATATCTCCTGAGGCGCACATCAATCAGATAACTGCTGCAGCATACGGGCGCCTGGCAAACCTACGGATAGCGTTCCGATACCTCAGTAAGGATTCGTTTAAGACTCTGTACAGCATCTACGTCAGGCCCATACTGGAGTATGCAGCACCAGTTTGGAATCCACACCTAGTCAAGCACGTCAAGAAATTAGAGAAAGTGCAAAGGTTTGCAACAAGACTAGTCCCAGAGCTACGGGGATTGTCCTATGAAGAAAGGTTGAGGGAAATCGGCCTGACGACACTGGAGGCCAGGAGGGTCAGGGGAGACATGATAACGACATATAAAATACTGCGCGGAATAAACGAGGTGGACAAAGGCGGGATGTTCCAGAGATGGGACACAGACACAAGAGGTCACAATTGGAAGTTGAAGACTCAGATGAATCAAAGGGATGTTAGGAAGTATTTCTTCAGTCATAGAGTAGTCAGGCCATGGAATAGCCTAGAAAGTGATGTGGTGGAGGCAGGAACCATACATAGTTTTAAGGCGAGGTATGATAGAGCTCATGGGGCAGGGAGAGAGAGGACCTAGTAGCAATCAGCGAAGAGGCGGGGCCAGGAGCTGTGACTCGACCCCTGCAACCACAAATAGGTGAGTACAAATAGGTGAGTACACACACACACACACGCACGCACACACATTATAACTTATTTGAAATAGCAGGTGGTATTATAATTAAGGCACTTATAACAAGTGTTAGCATTATAAATGAAGTAGAATAACGGCTGCATTGTAACAGATGTGGTAGGATAACACTTGTAACAGATGTGGTAGGATAACAGTTATAACAGATGTGGTAGGATAACACTTATAACAGAAGAAAGATAACAGGTGTTGTTGACATAACAGGTGAGCCATATTGTTGAGATTTTCTGTGGAAGTCTATCACCTATAACCATACTTATACTTTATCTCACATTGCCCAGACCGACATGATACACAGTGTGGTACAACATTGCCCAGACCGACATGATACACAGTGTGGCGCAACATTGCCCAGACCGACATGATACACAGTGTGGTGCAACATTGCCCAGACCGACATGATACACAGTGTGGTGCAACATTGCCCAGACCGACATGATACACAGTGTGGTGCAACATTGCCCAGACCGACATGATACACAGTGTGGTGCAACATTGCCCAGACCGACATGATACACAGTGTGGTGCAACATTGCCCAGACCGACATGATACACAGTGTGGTGCAACATTGCCCAGACCGACATGATACACAGTGTGGTGCAACATTGCCCAGACCGACATGATACACAGTGTGGTGAAACATTGCCCAGACCGACATGATACACAGTGTGGTACAACATTTCCCAGACCGACATGATACACAGTGTGGTACAACATTGCCCAGACCGACATGACACACAGTGTGGTGCAACATTTCCCAGACCGACATGATACACAGTGTGGTGTAACATTGCCCAGACCGACATGATACACAGTGTGGTACAACATTGCCCAGACCGACATGATACACAGTGTGGTACAACATTGCCCAGACCGACATGATACACAGTGTGGTGCAACATTGCCCAGACCGACATGATACACAGTGTGGTGCAATATTGCCCAAACCGACATGATACACAGTGTGGCGCAACATTGCCCAGACCGACATGATACACAGTGTGGTGAAACATTGCCCAGACCGACATGATACACAGTGTGGCGCAACATTGCCCAGACCGACATGATACACAGTGTGGTGCAACATTGCCCAGACCGACATGATACACAGTGTGGTGCAACATTGCCCAGACCGACATGATACACAGTGTGGTACAACATTGCCCAGACCGACATGATACACAGTGTGGTACAACATTGCCCAGACCGACATGATACACAGTGTGGTGCAACATTGCCCAGACCGACATGATACACAGTGTGGTACAACATTGCCCAGACCGACATGATACACAGTGTGGTGCAACATTGCCCAGACCGACATGATACACAGTGTGGTGCAACATTGCCCAGACCGACATGATACACAGTGTGGTGCAACATTGCCCAGACCGACATGATACACAGTGTGGTACAACATTGCCCAGACCGACATGATACACAGTGTGGTACAACATTGCCCAGACCGACATGATACACAGTGTGGTACAACATTGCCCAGACCGACATGATACACAGTGTGGTACAACATTGCCCAGACCGACATGATACACAGTGTGGTACAACATTGCCCAGACCAACATGATACACAGTGTGGTACAACATTGCCCAGACCGACATGATACACAGTGTGGTACAACATTGCCCAGACCGACATGATACACAGTGTGGTACAACATTGCCCAGACCAACATGATACACAGTGTGGTACAACATTGCCCAGACCGACCGACATGATACACAGTGTGGTACAACATTGCCCAGACCAACATGATACACAGTGTGGTACAACATTGCCCAGACCGACATGATACACAGTGTGGTACAACATTGCCCAGACCAACATGATACACAGTGTGGTACAACATTGCCCAGACCGACATGATACACAGTGTGGTACAACATTGCCCAGACCAACATGATACACAGTGTGGTACAACATTGCCCAGACCGACATGATACACAGTGTGGTACAACATTGCCCAGACCGACATGATACACAGTGTGGTACAACATTGCCCAGACCGACATGATACACAGTGTGGTACAACATTGCCCAGACCGACATGATACACAGTGTGGTACAACATTGCCCAGACCGACATGATACACAGTGTGGTACAACATTGCCCAGACCGACATGATACACAGTGTGGTACAACATTGCCCAGACCGACATGATACACAGTGTGGTACAACATTGCCCAGACCAACATGATACACAGTGTGGTACAACATTGCCCAGACCGACATGATACACAGTGTGGTACAACATTGCCCAGACCGACATGATACACAGTGTGGTACAACATTGCCCAGACCAACATGATACACAGTGTGGTACAACATTGCCCAGACCGACATGATACACAGTGTGGTACAACATTGCCCAGACCAACATGATACACAGTGTGGTACAACATTGCCCAGACCGACATGATACACAGTGTGGTACAACATTGCCCAGACCGACATGATACACAGTGTGGTACAACATTGCCCAGACCAACATGATACACAATATGGTACAACTGGGCCCTTTTATCTGAAGGAAAACCAGATAATTTTAAATTTGTAGGATCCCCGTCTTGCACTTTCCTAACAATATAATAACTACTTGTTATGAACGTGCGTTGAGATCCTGGTCCAGTAATACAGTCACCTTTTCTGATTTGCGTCTTTCATCCCAAATTTTTACATTCACCTCGGGAAAGGCCACTTAGCTGTGCCATTATCATTAACAATATCTGCAATCTTTACATTAGTAACTGTTGTTTTAGTATTATCATTATCATGATTGTAATTATTATTATCATTATGCAAACCCTTACGTATTACTATATGATGCCTTCCTCTGTGGCATTGATAACAATTATTGGGTCTGGCATAACAATCCTTACATTATGACTGCCTAAGTATCTGACACGTCTGTCATATTCTTCTAATCTTTCCACCTTAAAATCCCATGAATCATAAACTTTACGATCTTTGGAGAACTGAGTACACTTGCGAAAAAGACAATCCCACTTTCGCTTGACTTGCCCATTATCAACTAAGCCACTCCCATTATGGTACTTATGTGGAGAACCATTATTTTTGGTTCCTGCCACTTGATGTGTGCCTATGCAACCCTTTATATGGGATGAATTATGATGATTATTAACATTTGGATATTTTTTCCATTTGTGAGACCTAATGGATACATCATAGTCATCATGTGTTACATTCTTAGAATTATTTGGTTTGCTGGTCTGTAACTGAAGAATTAATTCTTGTAGGCCTAATCTTATTTCCTCCAGAGAAAAATAACCTTTGTGGTATTTATTAGACAATCACTCTATAGTCTTGCAGTTCAATTTAGTTTATAAAACAACACTTAATATCCAGTGTGATTCACCCAAATCAAACTTATTACTGAGGGACTTAAGAGTGCTGTCTAATCTGACCCTAAATTGTTGCTAATTATGGTAATTATGTTTTAGAGTTGTTAAATTAATCACAATATATACTAGGTCTAACCTACTTTGCTCCCTATTACCATAGGTCACCTCTAACATGTCAACTGCCGCCAGGGAACTATAGTCTGTATTTTGAAATCTTTGAATCAGGTCATAAGCATCACTTCTGACCTGCCATTTTAGACAAAATAATTTTGTGATCTGCTGAGTCATTCCTCACATGTACAGCAGCCTTAAATACTGACCAGAATTCCTCCCAGTTGTCTCCTGGATTAAACGTTGGTAGACATAACTCTGGGAGTTTGGGCAAAGACCTGGCATTTAGAGCACTAGACTAGTCAACTGCAGTATTTACACAATTTAACTTATTTAATACCTCACCTTTACATGACAGTATTTTCTCATCCAGTTCATAATATTGGTTAATTAATAATTCCCTTTCATTATCATCTACACACTTTATATGACTCATATATATTCTCTAATTATTCTAAATATAATTCTTTATTAACCTTATTAACAGTTTCTTCTGCCACCAATTCCAAACATTTATTATAAGCTCTGGCCACAAGACCTTTTTGTGCATTTAATGAGACCTTTATAGCCTTAATTCCCATGGACCTTCCATTGACATTAATTACATTACTCTCATCCATGGCTCCTTAATGAACACTTGCTCTACAAGTGTATAATGAGACTGGATATTATTTATTACAATATGCACTAAATATCCTAGCTAATTATTTCCTGGCTTAGCAAAATAATTATAATGATTATAATATGAACCAAATGTCGCAGCCAAATATTACCTGGCTTAGCAAAATAATTGTAATAATAATAATAATTATTATTATAATCAGAAAGAAGACAATTATCATTCCTAGCCCTAACTGGGCTTAGCAAATTAACAATTATAGCAATTACAATCCTAGCCTCACTGGGCTTAGCAATTAATTTATATAATTATACAAATCCATTAATATTACTAATGTATAAGAAATACAATTCCAGCCCCACTGGGCATGCAAATCCAATTAATTGTGCCAACTATAATCCATTACACAAACACCGTTAATTAATTAAATTAGGTCAATTATATGTGAACCCATCAATCCATTTCTTTCAAACAAATCATTAAATTAAATAAAATTTTCAATGATCACATATCCAAGTTTGTTATGTGAGTAAATTAACTACATGAAGCTCACAGGATATTACATGAATTTTTATGTTCAAGTAATTTGGGTGAGATAAGTGGGACTTAAGTAACAGTAGGTCGCTGAACTGTGACTCCCTCGATGCCCACTTCTTCACCACTTTCATAAAAAGCTAGACCTGACATTAAATTAATAATTACAATATTAAAACCAGCTACACTGGTAAATTAAAATTGTGGACTGTATATGATTAGGCTTGCTGGGTATGCAAAAGAAATTCATATTACCACTTACCATTTAATTACCGTAGATGGATCATACCACAACACTGGCCTGACACCTAGACCCTACACTGGCCAGTTAGAGATCTAAATGCAAAGACTAATGGTGCACTTCCCTGTGAGTGATGGTCGTATTCCTTATCTTCCACCATCCACATGTAATTCTTGAGCTCCCACAAATTTCCTGTCCCAGTTCTTCAACAGGGGTCATTAACATGGGTTCATATTATAAATTCAGGCTGAAACCCCCCCAATTTGGTTTGGAAGAATTTTCCACAAGTAGGATAACAGGTGTCATTACCTTAAGAGAGGCAAGTTGACAGGTGTTATTGTTATAACAGAAGTAGGAACACTGGTGTTATTGTTGAGTAGACTGATGCAGTGGTTGGAGAAGTAGCAGATGCAGTTTAATATAGACAAATGCAAAGTTCTAAATGTTGGACAGGAAAATAACTATGCCACATATAAACTAAATAATGTAGATCTTAATATTACGATTTTCAAAAAGGATTTAGGAGATCTAGTTAGCAGTAATCTAAAACCAACAATGCATAAGTGTTTGCAATAAAACGAACAGAATCCTTGGCTTCATATCAAGAAGCATAAATAATAGAAGTCCTCAGGTTGTTCTTTAATTCTGTATATCTTTGGCTAGGCTTCATTAAGATTATGCTGCACAGTTCTGGTCACTGTATTACAGAATGGATATAAATGCTCTGGAAAACATACAAAGGAGGATGACAAAGTTGATCCTATGTATTAGAAATCTTTCCAATGAGGATAGATTGAGGGCCCTAAATCTGCACTCTCTAGAAAGGCATAGAATTAAAGGGGATATGAATGAGGTGTATAAATGGAAAACAGGAATAAATAAAGGGATGTAAATAACGTGATAAAAATATCTAGCTAAGACAGGACTTGAAGCAATGGTCTTAAGTTGGAAAATTTCAGATTCAGGAACGATATAGGAAAGCACTGGTTTGGTAACAGAGTTGTGGATGAGTGGAACAAACTACAGAGTACCATGTAGAAGCTAAAACGTTGTGTACTTTTAAAAACAGGTTAGACAAATACATAAATAGGTGTAAGTTTGATCTGACTAGCTTGTGCTGATAGGTCTGATGCCGTGCTCCTTCCTTAAGTGTATGTGACCTGAAATGACTAGGCTTGGGCTGGTGGGTGACTTGGACCTGCCTCGCATGGGTTAGTAGGCCAGCTGCAGTGCTCCTTCTTTCTTATGATCTTATAACAGATAGGCTAACAGGTATTATTATTATAACAGAGGCAGAATAACAGGTGTTACTGCTATAACAGAGGAAGGATAACAGGTGTTGGAACGACATAAGTAAAAGTGTGGTAAACTCTGGCAGACTCACACATTGTTAGGTTAACAAGGTAGACTGAGAGGATGGTAAACCAAGTCAATCTAAAAGGTTTATCTCTCCTGCCCCACCAGGTAATAGCTGGGGTGACTGTGGCAACGGGACGGAGGCTATGGGATGTGGACCCCAGGAGTGGTTCAGAGGTTGTGCTGACGTCTCCGTCTCCTAGACCACAACACGTCCCGCCGCATTGACACTGTTTACACTACTAGCACCACCACTAATATCACATAAATATACACAGTGCTCTTTCAAACAGAGAGACCCAATTGGGTCTATCTTTTAGCCAAGGAGTCAGTCGAACCCATGCTGCTTTGGCCTGCCTCATGGTGAGCAAAAACTAGACCACACATCCAGCCAAGAGAGATGTGTGATCTAGTGGTCTAAAGCGTGATGTGTTGTCGGTTACCATGAGGCGGGCCAAAGCAGCATGGGTTCGACTCCTTGGCTAGTGCAGTGTTGTTATTGATCAATACCACTCGTTTGTGGGTACAATTATATATATATGTGGGTGTATGTGTCGTGCCAAATAGGTAAAACTTACGATGTTGGCTTAAAAAGCAACTCTCTTCTTGCCGAATAAGGAAAGCGAAAATTTGTGTATACAATAATTTCGCAAGGATCATTCTGAACCTAATGGAAAAAATATATTTCATTGTGTCTGTTTATTATTAAATTATAGTAAACTTATCTAAAGTATATTTAGTTTGGTTAGGCTAAATTAAATTGCGATTGTTTTAATAAGGTTAGGTAAGTTTCCAAAGGTTCTTTTAGTGCAAAATTATTATATAAATGAAAAAATATATCTTTTTATTTTTTTATTTATTTATTTCCAATTTGTGCACACATACAGAGGTACAAAAAAATACAGATAAGAGCAGTATGCCAAAGCCACTTATACTATGCATAGCATTACGGGCTGGCTTAAAATTAACTTAAGATTAACTAAGCAATGATTATTATTATTATTATAATCAAAAAGAAGCGCTAAGCCACAAGGACTATACAGCGCTGCTACTAAGCAATGATGAAATCAGTGATAAAACATTAATGTAAACAGATAACTATAAAGCACAAGTGAGTATTACAAAGACAGGTCATATGGTTGCATTCAGTTAGGTAGTGATTCTGTTAGGTAGTGTATTTAAAAAATAATAAGTTAGATTGGGTTTTAGGTTTAACATTTATGTGATATAATTGTGAGAAACATTTAAGATATACAATTTATAATGTTCAGTTATTCAGTATTTATTTGGTTTTGGGTGAGTAAGTAATCTTTGAGAAGAGACTTGAATTTATAAACAGGTTGTGTTTCTTTTATATTTACAGGTAATGAATTCCAGATTTTAGGGCCTTTTATGTGCATTGAGTTTTTGCATAGTGTGAGATGGACACGAGGAACATCAAAGAGTGATCTGTGCCTTGTGTTATGGTCATGTGTTCTGTTGAGGTTGGCAAGGAGATGTTTGAGGGGAGGGTTAATATCAGAGTTAAGTGTTCTATGTATGTAATAGGTGCAGTAATAAGTATGGATGTTTTGTATGGTGAGTAGGTTTAGTGTATTGAATATTGGTGGAGTGTGCTGCCTGTAGTGAGAATTTGTTATCATTCTAACTGCAGCCTTTTGTTGGGTAATTAGTGGTCTGAGATGGTTAATTGTTGTCGAGCCCCATGCACAAATTCCATAGGTGAGATAGGGGTAAATAAGAGAGTGATATACGGCCAGGAGAGCTGACTGTGGAACATAGTACCGTATCTTCGATAGTATGCCTACAGTCTTGGAAATTTTCTTAGAAATTTGATGTATATGTGTATGAAATTTGAGTCTATTATCAAGGTGGATTCCTAAGAATTTTCCCTCTGTTAGTTTTGTGATAGGTGATCCATTTATCATTATGTTAAGAGGGACATCTGTAGCTCTGTTACCAAACTGAATGAAGTAGGTTTTGTCAATGTTTAGTGTAAGTTTGTTAGTCCTCATCCAGGTAGATATTTTCTGTAATTCGGTATTTACAGTATTGGCTAGCGTGACTGGGCTCGGGTGAGAGAAGACGTATGTAGTGTCATCTGCAAATAGTGTGGGTTTGAGTAATTGCGAAGCATTTGGAAGGTCATTTATGTATAGGAGAAAGAGAAGAGGGCCAAGGACACTTCCCTGTGGGACACCAACTGTAATTGGTTGTGCAGAAGAGTTTGCCCCATTTGCGTACACATATTGGCTTCTGTTGCTGAGGTAAGACTTGAGGTAGTTGAGGGAGTGCCCTCTTATACCATAGTGTGACAATTTTACGTGGAGCAAGTCATGGTCAACTGTATCAAAAGCTTTACGTAAGTCAATGAAGATCCCCAGTGGGACTTCTTTTTTCTCTATTGCAGTGTATATATGTTCTAGCATGTGTATAATAGCATCATTAGTATTTTTATTAGGCCTGAATCCAAATTGGCAGGGGTTGAGTATGTTTTGGGAGATAAGGTAGGAGTAGATTCGTTTATGAATTAATTTTTCGAAGATTTTTGAGAGAGGGTGTAAGTTGGATATTGGCCTATAGTTATTCAACTCTGTTTGGTCTCCTCCATTGTGGATCGGGGTGACCCTTGCTATTTTGAGAACTTAATTTTAAATGAGTTCTTGATAATTGACCAGTTTTACATATTCGGCACGACATATATATATATATATATATATATATATATATATATATATATATATATATATATATATATATATATATATATATATATATATATATATATACTTATTTATATATATATAACAACACTGCACTAGCCAAGGACTCGAACCCATGCTGCTTCGGCCTGGTTACCTGGTTACCTGGAGGTTATTCCTGGGATCAACGCCCCCGCGGCCCGGTCCATGACCAGGCCTCCCAGTGGATCAGGGCCTGATCAACCAGGCTGTTACTGCTGGCCGCACGCAAGTTAAGGTACGAGCCACAGCCCGGCTGATCCGGCACTGACTTTAGGTACCTGTCCAGCTCTTTCTTGAAGGCAGCCAGGGGTTTATTGGTAATTCCCCTAATGCTTGATCTGAGGCTGTTGAACAATCTTGGGCCCCGGACACTTATGGTGTTTTCTCTTAGTGTACCAATGGCGCCCCTACTTTTAATTGGGGGCATTTTGCATCGCCTGCCCAGCCTTTACTTTCGTAGGGAGTGATTTCTGTGTGCAGATTTGGGACCATTCCATCCAGGATTTTCCAAGTGTAGATTATGATATATCTCTCTCACCTGCGTTCCAATGAGTACAAGTCAAGTGCTTCCAATCATTCTCAGTAGTTAAGGTGCTTGACAGAACTTATACGTGCAGTAAAGGTTCTCTGTACACTCTCTAGATCTCCCATTTCACCTACTTTGAATGGAGATGTTAATGTACAGCAGTATTCCAGCCTAGAGAGAACAAGTGATTTGAAAAGAATCATCATTGGCTTGGCATCTCTCGTTTTGAACGTTCTCATTATCCATCCTATCATTTTCTTTGCACTTGTGATCGTGGCACTGTTGTGATCCTTGAAAGTGAGATCCTCAGACATTACTACTCCCAGGTTCCTTACATTATTTTTCCGCTCTAATGTATGGCCAGAGTTTGTAGTATACTCTGTTCTAGTTATTATGTCCTCCAGTTTTCCATAACAGAGTAGTTGGAATTTGTCCTCATTGAACATCATATTGTTTTCCGTTGCCCACTGGAAAACTTTGTTTATATCTTCTTGGAGGTTAACCGCGTCCTCAGCAGATGACAGCCTCATGCAGATCCTAGTATCATCCGCAAAGGATGATACGGTGCTGTGGTGTATATCTCTGTCTATGTCTGATATGAGGATGAGGAATAATTGGGGGCGAGTACTGTGCCTTGTGGAACAGAGTTCTTCATTATGGCAGCCTCCGATTTAACTCTGTTGACCACTACTCTTTGTGTTCGATTGGTTAGGAAGTTGAAGATCCATCTCCCCACTTTCCCAGTTATTCCTTTAGCACGTATTTTGTGGGCTATTACGCCATGATCGCATTTGTCAAATGCTTTTGCAAAGTCTGTGTATATTACATCTGCATTCTGATTTTCTTCCAGTGCATCCAAGGCCATATCATAGTGATCCAGTAGTTGTGAGAGGCAGGAGCGACCTGCCCTGAACCCATGTTGCCCTGGGTTGTGCAGATTTTGGGAATCCACGTGATTTGCAATCCTGCTTCTTAGCCCTCTTTCAAATATTTTTATGATGTGGGACGTCAGAACTATTGGTCTATAGTTCTTAGCTAATGCTTTGCTGCCACCTTTATAGAGTGGGGCTATATCCGTTGTTTTAAGTGACTGTGGAATTTCACCCATGTCCAAGCTCCTCCTCCATAGTGTACTTAGGGCATGCGAGAGGGGTTTATTGCAGTTCTTAATGAATACAGAGTTCCACGAGTCTGGCCCCGGGGCTGAGAGCATGGGCATGTTGTCAATGACTTTTTCGAAGTCTATCAGGGTTAGGGTAATGTCGGAAATCTGGCATACATTTATGGAGTTTTGAGGCTCATTCATGAAGAAATCATTTGGGTCATCGATCCTCAGACTGATTAGTGGCTCACTAAACACAGAGTCGTACTGGGATTTCAGTATTTCACTCATTTCCTTGTTGTCATCTGTGTAAGTCCAATCCTGTCTGAGTAAGGGCCCGATACTAGATGTGGTATTTGCCTTGTTTTTGGCATATGAAAAGAAATATTTCGAATTTCTTTCAATTTCAATAATAGTTTTAAGCTCCTCCTGTCTCTCCTGGTTCCTGTAAGAGTCATTTAACTAAAGTTCGATAGTTTCCACTTCCCTGGTCAGCGCCTTCTTTCATGTATCAGATATTCTAGCACTCCTGAGGAGCTCAGTGACTCTTCGTCGTCTTCTGTAGAGGGAGCATCTTTCTCTCTCCAGTTTACTCCTGCTCTTCTTTTTTCTTAGGGAAATATGCCTAGAACATGCTTCAGCTGCCAGGAAGTTGATCCTTTCAAGGCACTGGTTTGGATCCATATCATTTAAGATATCTTCCCAACATGTTTCACTTAGGACATGGTTTACCTGGTCCCAGTTGATGTTCTTGTTGTTGAAGTTGTATTTTGTGAAGACACCTTCACAGGTACATGCATTCTGCTGATCAGGACCCCTATGCATGTACATCTGGACTTCGATTAGGTTGTGATCGGAATTAGTTGTTTTTGATATTCTTATGTTTCTTATCAGGTCCTCATTATTTGTGAAGATAAGGTCAAGCGTGTTTACTAGTCTTGTTGGCTCCACTGTCTGCTGGGTTAAGGTGTGTTTTTCGCAGAGACTTAGTAGCTCATGTGTGTGTGACCTTTCATCTGCGTTACCTTCGGGGATTGTTTCAGCTATAACATTATATGCGAAAACACATGACGCCCTTATCCACTGGACCATACGATCCTTAAGAGTAGAGTATCCAGCGAAACTGGATGTTGTACTTGCTACCCGAGGACTCACGATGGTGTGGATCACTCTAGGCAAATTTCATTCTAGTCCCTGTTTGGTGTACTAGTTCAACGAACAGGCCAAAGCAGCATGTGTTCGAGTCCTTGGCTAGTGAAGTGTTGTTATTGATCAATACCACTCGTTTATGGTCACAATAATATATGTATATGTCGTGCCGAATAGGCAGAACTTGCGATCTTGGCTTAAATAGCAACGCTCATCTTGCCATATAGGACAAGCGAAAATTTGTGTATGCAATAATTTCGCCAAATTCATTCTGAACATAACAAAAAAATTATATTTCACTGTATTTGTTTAGTATTAAATTACTGTAAACAAATCTAAAATATATTTAGATGGGTTAGGCTAAAATAAATTGATCTTGATATAATAAGGTTAGGTAAGTTTTCTAAGATTCTTTTGGTGCAAAATTAAAAAATTTTTACATTAACATTAATGAAAAAATATATCTTTAAATGTATAAGAGAAAATTTCAGAAAGGACTTAATTTTAAATGAGTTCTTGCTAATTGACCAGTTTTACATATTCGTGTGTGTGTGTGTGTGTGTGTGTGTGTGTGTGTGTGTGTGTAAATACAACTATATATTTGTATTTACTCAAATGTAGTGTAACAGGTCTGGATTCTTGAAGATGCAACATCGCTCCAGTGCTGTGGATCAAGAGCATGGGCCTCTGTGCTCTCAATGGAAATAAAAATTAAAGATTTGTGAAATATATTTCTTTTAATAAATTCCTTTAAAAGTGCAAATTCTCCTTTATTAACTTCGGTAATATTCCTTTATTACTCTCTTTTATCTTTTATTATTCTCCTCTATCATTTATTACTGTTTTAATTATAATAAATAATATAAATAATAATCAATTTAAAGGACCCCAATGGAAATAAGTCAGTTATCCCAGGTTCCCTACACATATGTTGCTATGTATGATAATGTATGTAACTGTATTTGTGTATACCTGAATAAACTTACTGCTGCTCAGATGGATTATGAAGCGTTGCAGGTATGTGAGTAGCAGGTGTGAGTGGCAGATGTGTGTGAGGGGCAGGTGTGTCTGAGGAGGCAGGGGTGAAGGGCAGGGGTGTGTGAAATGGCAGGGGTAAACTCACCTATTTGTGGTTGCACGGGTCAAGTGTTGGGAAGATGTCTTAAATGACATGGACCCAAACCAGTGCCTTGAAAGGATCAACTTCCTGGCAGCTGAAGCATGTTCTAGGCATATTCCCCTAAGAAAGAAGAAGAGCAGGAGTAAACTGGAGAGAAAAAGACGCTTCCTCTACAGAAGACGACGAAGAGTCACTGAGCTCCTCAGGAGTGCTAGAATATCTGATACACGAAGGGAGGCGCTGACCAGGGAAGTGGAAACTATCGAACTTAAGCTAAATGACTCTTACAGGAACCAGGAGAGACAGGAGGAGCTTAAAGCTATTAGTGAAATAGAAAGAAATTCAAAATATTTCTTTTCATTTGCCAAAAACAAGGCAAATACCACATCTAGTATCGGGCCCTTACTCAGACAGGATGGGACTTACACAGACGACAACAAGGAAATGAGTGAAATATTGAAATCCCAGTACGACTCTGTGTTTAGTGAACCACTAATCGGTCTGAGGATCGACGACCCAAATGATTTCTTCATGAATGAGCCTCAAAACTCCATAAATCTATGCCAGATTTCCGACATTACCTGGAGTTTACCTGGAGAGAGTTTCGGGGGTCAACGCCCCCGCGGCCCGGTCTGTGACCAGGCCTCCTGGTGGATCAGCGCCTGATCAACCAGGCTGTTGCTGCTGGCTGCACGCAAACCAACGTACGAGCCACAGCCCGGCTGATCAGGAACTGACTTTAGGTGCTTGTCCAGTGCCAGCTTGAAGACTGCCAGGGGTCTGTTGGTAATCCCCCTTATGTGTGCTGGGAGGCAGTTGAACAGTCTCGGGCCCCTGACACTTATTGTATGGTCTCTTAACGTGCTAGTGACACCCCTGCTTTTCATTGGGGGGATGGTGCATCGTCTGCCAAGTCTTTTGCTTTCGTAGTGAGTGATTTTCGTGTGCAAGTTCGGTACTAGTCCCTCTAGGATTTTCCAGGTGTATATAATCATGTATCTCTCCCTCCTGCGTTCCAGGGAATACAGGTTTAGAAACCTCAAGCGCTCCCAGTAATTGAGGTGTTTTATCTCCGTTATGCGCGCCGTGAAAGTTCTCTGTACATTTTCTAGGTCGGCAATTTCACCTGCCTTGAAAGGTGCTGTTAGAGTGCAGCAATATTCCAGCCTAGATAGAACAAGTGACCTGAAGAGTGTCATCATGGGCTTGGCCTCCCTAGTTTTGAAGGTTCTCATTATCCATCCTGTCATTTTTCTAGCAGATGCAATTGATACAATGTTATGGTCCTTGAAGGTGAGATCCTCCGACATAATCACTCCCAGGTCTTTGACGTTGGTGTTTCGCTCTATTTTGTGGCCAGAATTTGTTTTGTACTCTGATGAAGATTTAATTTCCTCATGTTTACCATATCTGAGTAATTGAAATTTCTCATCGTTGAACTTCATATTGTTTTCTGCAGCCCACTGAAAGATTTGGTTGATGTCCGCCTGGAGCCTTGCAGTGTCTGCATTACCCTAACTCCGATAGATTTCGAAAAAGCCATTGACAACATGCCTATGCACTCAGCCCCGGGCCCAGACTCTTGGAACTCTGTTTTCATTAAGAACTGCAAGAAACCCCTCTCGCGTGCCCTAAGTACACTATGGAGGAGGAGCTTGGACATGGGTGAAATTCCACAGTCACTTAAAACAACGGATATAGCCCCACTCCATAAAGGTGGCAGCAAAGCATTAGCTAAGAACTATAGACCAATAGCTCTGACATCCCACATCATAAAAATCTTTGAAAGAGTGCTAAGAAGCAGGATTGCAAATCACCTGGATTCCCAAAATCTGCACAATCCAGGGCAACATGGGTTCAGGGCAGGTCGCTCCTGCCTCTCGCAACTACTGGATCACTATGACATGGCCTTGGATGCACTGGAAGAAAATCAGAATGCAGATGTAATATACACAGACTTTGCAAAAGCATTTGACAAATGCGATCATGGCGTAATAGCCCATAAAATACGTGCTAAAGGAATAACTGGGAAAGTGGGGAGATGGATCTTCAACTTCCTAACAAATCGAACACAAAGAGTAGTGGTCAACAGAGTTAAAAAGGAGGCTGCCATAGTGAAGAGCTCTGTTCCACAAGGCACAGTACTCGCCCCATCTTATTCCTTATCCTCATATCAGACATAAACAGAGATATACACCACAGCACCGTATCATCCTTTGCGGATGATACTAGGATCTGCATGAGGCTGTCATCTGCTGAGGACGCGGTTAACCTCCAAGAAGATATAAACAAAGTTTTCCAGTGGGCAACGGTAAACAATATGATGTTCAATGAGGACAAATTCCAACTACTCCGTTATGGAAAACTGGAGGAGATAATAACTAGAACAGAGTATGCTACTGACTCCGGCCATACAATAGAGCGGAAAAATAATGTAAGGGACCTGGGAGTAGTAATGTCTGAGGATCTCACTTTCAAGGATCACAACAGTGCCACGATCGCACGTGCAAAGAAAATGATAGGATGGATAATGAGAACTTTCAAAACGAGAGATGCCAAGCCCATGATGATTTTTTTCAAATCACTTGTTCTCTCTAGGCTGGAATACTGCTGTACATTAACATCTCCATACAAAGCAGGTGAAATCGCAGATCTAGAGAGTGTACAGAGATCCTTTACTGCACGTATAAGTTCTGTCAAGCACCTTAACTACTGGGAACGCTTGGAAGCACTTGACTTGTACTCGTTGGAACGCAGGAGGGAGAGATATATCATAATCTACACTTGGAAAATCTTGGAAGGAATGGTCCCAAATCTGCACACAGAAATCACTCCCTACGAAAGTAAAAGACTGGGCAGGCGATGCAAAATGCCCCCAATAAAAAGTAGGGGCGCCATTGGTACACTAAGAGAAAACACCATAAGTGTCCGGGGCCCAAAACTGTTCAACAGCCTCCAATCAAGCATTAGGGGAATTGCCAATAAACCCCTGGCTGCCTTCAAGAGAGAGCTGGACAGATACCTAAATCATAGCTCCTGGCCCCGCCTCTTCACTGATCGCTACAAGGTCCTCTCTTTCCCAGCACCATGAGCTTTATCAAACCTCGTCTTAAAACTATGTATAGTTCCTGCCTCCACTACATCACTTGCCAGACTATTCCTCTTCCTGACAACTCCATGACTAAAGAAATTCTTCCTAACATCTCTTTGACTTATCAGAGTCCTCAGCTTCCATTTGTGATCCCTTTTTTCTGTGCCCCATCTCTGGAACATCCTGTCTCTGTCCACCTCGTCAATTCCTCGCAATATTTTGTATGTCGTTATCTCGTCTCCCCTGACCCTCCTGTCCTCCAGTGTCGTCAGGCCGATTTCCATTAATCTTTCTTTGTAGGGCATTCCCTATAGCTCTGGGACTAGTCATGTTGCAAACCTTTGCACTTTCTCTAATTTCTTGAAGGGCTTGACCAGCTGTGGGTTCCAAACGGGTGCCTGACATACACGGTGTAAAGCGTTTTGAATGATTCCTTCTTGAGGTATCGGAACGCTATTCTCAGGTTTACCAGGCTCCCATTTGCTGCAACAGTTAATTGGTTGATATGCGTCTCACGAGATGTGCTCGATATTAAATTCACCCCAAGATCCTTTTCCTTGAGTGAGGTTTGCAGTCTTTGGCCACCTAGCCTCTACTCTGTCTGTGGTCTTCTTTACCCTTCCCCGATCTTCATGACTTTGCATTTGGCAGGGTTAAGTTCGAGGAACCAGCTGTTGGACCAGACTTGCAGCCTGTCCAGGTCTCTTTGTAGTCCTCATCCGATTTAATTCTCCTCATAAACTTCACATCATCTGCAAACAGGGACACTTCCGAATCTATCCCTTCCGGCATGTCATTCACATATACCGAAAACAGCACTGGTCCTAGGACTGACCCCTGTGGAACCCCGCTCGTCACAGGCTCCCACTCTGACACCTCATCATGTACCATGATTCGTTGTTGCCTCCATGTCAAGTATACCCTGATTCATTGTAGTGACCTTCCTATTATGCATGCCTGGTCTTCCAGCTTTTACACTAATCTCTTGTGAGGAACTGTGTCAAAGGCCTTCTTGCAGTCCAAGAAAATGCAATGTACCCACCCCTCTCTCTCGTGTCTTACTTCCGTCATCTTGTCATAACACTCCAGTAGTTTTGTGACAAAGGATTTTCCTTCTCTGAATCCGTGCCATTTATAAACTCCGTTGTCATTTATAAACTTGTTCCATTCTAGGTGCTCCACCACTCTCCTCCTTCTAATCTTCTCCATGACTTTGCATACTATACACATCAGAGACACTGGTTTGTAGTTAAGTGCCTCGTATCTGTCTCCTTTCTTAAATTGGGGACTACATTTGTCGTCTTCCATACCTCATGTAGTTGCCCAGTTTCAATGGATGTGTTGAAAATTATTGCTAATGGCATGCACAGCATTTCTACTCCCTCTCTAAGGACCCATGAAGAGATGTCCGGTCCCACCGATTTCGAGGTATCGAGTTCACCTCCTCGGTTGTGTGTACAGTGACCACAAATAAAATCTCTCCATTTCCAACGCAAAAATATATCTATACACTAGATTTTGATGTATACATTTCACTTGAATTTCTGCCATAAGAAAAGTGGGCAGAGCTTGTGATAGCTTAGTATACTGGAGCCCGTCTTGTTCCAACGTTCCCCACCACCCAACGCTTCAGGTGCTCTTCCAGAGCTCGATGATGAAGGAGAATTGTTACGTTGTTACTCATTGCCCATTTTTTCACTCAACCAAGAAATTTGCCACTCTGTATCTCTGCTCCAAGTGGTCAGAATGAGTCGAACTAAACTTTCAATTGTAGAAAAGACTGGTGCACTCACACTATTAGAGCAAGGCATGTCTGTGATATGCGTAGCTACAGACCTAAAGGTGATTAGGATGGCAATTTACAACCTGAAGAAAGCAGCTGCCTCACTCCCACCTGGCACCGTACCTCCTAGGAAAGTGGGGTGTGGGGCCCCCAAAAAGACTTCTCTTCACACAGACAAGATCCTGAAGAGAGGAAATGTTATCAGATCCTGCCATAACAGGCGCAGACCTCAAGAAAAAGCATCCTGCACTCCTGAAAGATGTCGCAGTGCAAACCATTCAACACCGACTGCAAAAGAACCTGAAAATGCCTGCTCGACATGCCGCCAAGAAGCCCATGCTAACTTTAGCCATGAAGAAGAAATGACTTCAGTTCTGCAAGAAGTACAAGGATTGGATCTCAGACCAGTGGCAGAAGATGATGTTCAGCGACGAGAATACTTCCAGGCTCGTCAAAAGCGGTTCTTAGACCATCCGTCGTCCCAGTGGTGTGTCCCGTTATGACCTGCTTTATGCCGGGAAGACAGTGAAGCACCCTGACAGTGTTATGGTCTGGGGTGCTTTTAGTGGTTATAATGGCATAGGTGGATTATATTTCCTTCCTAAGAACATTGTGATGAAGGGAAGTAATTATATCTAGGTATAAAGGGACCACATGCAAACATTTTGGATCATTCACGAGTGTGAATTTTTTATTCGTGATGGTGCCGCTGCCCATAAGTTAAAAAAGGAGTGAAAAAATTCCTCGAGGACAATAAAATCAGTGTTTTGGAGTGGCAAGGCAATTCCCCTGACGTAAATCCTATCGAGAATGCCTGGTATTTGATAAAAAAATGAGACTGCAAAAGCTCAACCCACCAATACCACAGACCTGAAGGAGGCACTGAAGAAGCTGTGGATCAACATGGACGCCTCCTTCTTCTCCACCTTCGCCACTTTGATGCCCAAGCGACTTCAGATGGTGATAAAGAACAATGGTAAAATGATCAAGTACTAGTTGGAAGCTAAAAAGTTAAAATAAAATACATGTACATACATTAAGTTGCATTTTTTCGTTTTATTGTCCAAAAATTGTTAATGTATATACTAACTGCTGGATGAAATGCGTAGTTCATCCAGCAGTTGGTATATACCTTGTTGGTGTACCTCCCTATTCTGACTTCCCGGAGTCTTTTCTGTCTCCACTGTAAATACTTCCTTAAATCTCCTGTTGAGCTCCTCACATACTTCTTGGTCGTTACTTGTAAGTTCCCCACCTTCTTTCCTCAGCCTGATCACCTGGTCTTTGACTGTTGTCTTCCTCCTAATGTGGCTATACAGCAGTTTCAGGTCAGACTTGACTTTCGATGCTATGTCGTTTGGGTACTGTCTCTGGGCCTCCTACATTATCTGTACATAATCGTTTCTGGCTCTCCGACTAATCACTTTATTTTTCTGGGTCCTTTGTTTTCTGAACTTTTCCATTCTATAGCACACTTGGGTTTAGTCTTCCTACACCTTTAAGTAATCCAAGGGCTCGTTCTGGTCTTCATATAATTTCTTTGCTCTAAGGAACAAACTTCTCCTCTGCCTTCTTGCATTTTGTTGTCACATATTCCATCATTTCGTTTACTGATTTTTCTTACCAGTTCTCTTTTCCACTGAACCTCCTGCTGTGTAGTCCCCTCTTTTGTAGTTTGGGTTTTCCCATCCTACTCCTGTTACCGTCTCCACTTGTAACTCTACTATGCATTCAAAGCTCAAAACCACGTAATCACTAGCTCCGAGGGCCCTTTCATATGTAATGTCCTCAATGTCTGAGCTATTCAAGGTGAATGCGAGGTTCAGTCTTGCTGGTTCATCCTCCCTTCTTTCTCTAGAAGTGTCCCTAACATGCTGATGCATGAAGTTTTCCAGTACCACCTCCATCATCTTTCGGGACCCCTATGTAGCTCCAGGTTTTCGCAAATCAATCTCCTTGTGATTGAAATCACCCATAACTGGTAATTTGCTCTACCCATACGAGCTCTTCTGGCCACCTCAGCTAGTGTGTCCACCATTGTTCTGTTGCTCTCCTCATATTCTTCTCTTGGCTTCCTGCAGTTTTGTGGCGAGTTATACATCACTGCAATGACTACCTTATGTCCTCCAGACTGAACTGTATCTATTATGTAGTCCCATTCATCTATTTCGTCCATTTCTTCCATTTCCTCAAATCCCCATCGGTTTCTAATGAGCAGTGCAACTCCTCCTCCCCCTCTGCTTCCTCTATCTTTTCTCAGTGTCTGATATCAGAGTGGGAATACAGCGTCTGTTATTATCCCAGTGAGTTTTGTTTCTGTGAGTGCTATAATATCTGAGAACGTCTCCTTGATTCTTTCATGCCACTCCTCACATTTATTTGTTATTCCATTCACATTCGTATACCAAACCTTCAACTTCTTTCCTAAAAATGTGGTCTGGGGGGTGGAGTTTGTGATGAGGGGGTAAAGGCAGTGGGTATGGTCTGTAATACCAGCTGTGATGGTGGTGTAACACCAGTTATGATGGTGTAACACCAGCTGTAATAGAGTTGTAACACCAGCTGTGATGGTGGTGTAACACCCAGGTACCTATTTGCTTCTAGGAGAAGTAGGTGAACTAGAGGAGGCATGGCAACGACATACACGATACTCAGAGTTTTTGATACAGCAGCAAGGGGCCATAAATGGAGAAACATGGATGTTAGGAAGCACTTTTTCAGCCTCAAGGCATAGAATGACATAGATGAAGCAGTGGTGGAGGCAGACTCAATACACAGCATCAAGTGTAGGTATGATATGGCTCAGGAAGACACACACACACGCACACACACACACACATGCACACACACACACACACACACACACACACACACACACACACACACACACACACACACACACACAGTGCAAAAACTGGAGGACCAAGCAGGGATAACAGGGAAGGCACTACAATGGATCAGGGAATACTTAACAGGAAGACAGCAGCGAGTCATGGTACGTGGCGAGGTGTCAGAGTGGGCACCTGTGACCAGCGGGGTCCCACAGGGGTCAGTCCTAGGACCAGTGCTGTTTCTGGTATTTGTGAACGACATGACGGAAGGAATAGACTCTGAGGTGTCCCTGTTTGCAGATGACGTGAAGTTGATGAGAAGAATTCACTCGATCGAAGACCAGGCAGAACTACAAAGGGATCTGGACAGGCTGCAGACCTGGTCCAGCAATTGGCTCCTGGAGTTCAATCCCACCAAGTGCAAAGTCATGAAGATTGGGGAAGGGCAAAGAAGACCGCAGACGGAGTACAGTCTAGGGGGCCAGAGACTACAAATCTCACTCAAGGAAAAAGATCTTGGGGTGAGTATAACACCAGGCACATCTCCTGAAGCGCACATCAACCAAATAACTGCTGCAGCATATGGGCGCCTAGCAAACCTCAGAACAGCATTCCGACATCTTAATAAGGAATCATTCAGGACCCTGTACACCGTGTACGTTAGGCCCATACTGGAGTATGCGGCACCAGTTTGGAACCCACACCTAGCCAAGCACGTAAAGAAACTAGAGAAAGTGCAAAGGTTTGCAACAAGACTAGTCCCAGAGCTAAGAGGTATGTCCTACGAGGAGAGGTTAAGGGAAATCAACCTGACGACACTGGAGGACAGGAGAGATAGGGGGCACATGATAACGACATACAAAATACTGAGAGGAATTGACAAGGTGGACAAAGACAGGATGTTCCAGAGATTGGACACAGTAACAAGGGGACACAGTTGGAAGCTGAAGACACAGATGAATCACAGGGATGTTAGGAAGTATTTCTTCAGCCACAGAGTAGTCAGTAAGTGGATTAGTTTGGGAAGTGATGTAGTGGAGGCAGGATCCATACATAGCTTTAAGCAGAGGTATGATAAAACTCAGGCTCAGGGAGAGTGACCTAGTGGCGATCAGTGAAGAGGCGGGGCCAGGAGCTCGGACTCGACCCCCACAACCTCAACTAGGTGAGTACACACACACACACACATACAGAGTTTGGGAAGCGATGTAGTGGAGGCAGGATCCATACATAGCTTTAAGCAGAGGTATGATAAAGCTCACGGTTCAGGGAGAGTGACCTAGTAGCGACCAGTGAAGAGGCGGGGCCAGGAGCTAGGACTTGACCCCTGCAACCTCAACTAGGTGAGTACAACTAGGTGAGTACAACTAGATGAGTACAAATAGGTGAGTACAACTAAGTGAGTATGCACACAAACACACACACACACACACACACACACACACACACACACACACACACACACACACACACACACACACACACACACACACACACACACTCCCCCTCCCCCACAACCATCCATCCCCTCTCCTCCTAACCATCTATTCCCCTCCCCCTAACCACCCATCCCCCCTTCCGTGGAGCAACAGGGGAACCTAGAACCAGGATGAGGACAAGGGGCTCCAAGGACAAATCTGGGAGGAGAGAATGGGAGGTAGAGCTCAAAAAAAGGAAGGAAGACTGAGGAAGGAGACTAGATGAGCTGGAAAGGAAGATGGAAGAGAGGTTAGCAGCAGAATGCAGAAGGTGGAAGCAACAGGCCACAGCAGCAGAAATCAAGATAGAGAGATTAGAAGAGGAGCTGAGACATCTGAAACAGCACAGAGATATTACAGAAGTAGCATTGGCAATGGCTACATCTGAAGGAAGCATGGAAACTAAACTGTATGCAGAGGTCCTGTCAAACCCACATGGGGCCAAAACAAAGGCAGGGAGCACACTAGGACAGAATGAGAGGTTGGAAGACATTGAAGGAACTAGGACATGTGCAAGGACCTTACCAGATACCTGTGGGGGCCAGGAACAGGTGAGCAGGAAGGACAAACCAAGAAGCATAGGGGCCATAACTAGGGAAGGGACTGAAGGAACACTCCACGGGAAGAAACTAAAACACATCAGAGGATGCAATGGGAGTCACAGTGGGAAGTGGAAAGGGAGAGATCCATGTTTGTCTATGGGCTAGACGAAGCTGAAGGGGAAACTTATGATGAAAGAAAGCAGGAGGAGAAAAAAGCGATTGAAGATATCATGAAGGTGATAGGCGAGGGGGACATGACCCAGGTGGCAAATTTTTGGAGAATTGGGTGGTTCACAAAGAAAAGGAATCGGCCTCTCAAAGTAATTTTCAAGGCAGAATCAACCCGAACCATGATCCTGCAGGAGAAAGCACGGCTGAGAGGCAAGCAGGAGTTCCGGAGTGTGTACCTCGATCGAGACAGAACACAGGACGAAAGGAAGACAATGAAAGAGAGAGTTCAAAAACGAAAGGAGAAATGGGAGGAAATAAAAAAGGAGAGCAGAATAACCAAGGATCAAATGGAAGGACAAGCACACCCCCCAGAAACACCTGCAGAAGGACTCCAGCCACGACACCCCCAAGGCAACTGAACAATCCAAACCAACCATCACACACCGATCCCTCTGTTTCCACCCCCCACACCACAGTTACAGTATTAGAATAGAAGTTGAAGGTTTGGTACACAAATGCAGATGGATTAACGAATAAACATGAGGAATGGCAAGAAAGAATCAATGAGAAGTCCCCAGACATCATAGCAGTTACAGAAACAAAACTCACGGAGACAATAACAGATGCAATCTTCCCACCAGGATACCAGATCACGAGGAAAGATATATCGTAGGGGTTCTTAAATGGAGATATCGAGGGTTGAAGGTAGACACACTTGTTGGATGGTAACATATATTGTCAGACAGAGATGATGTGGAATGGAGCCCAGCCTTGCCGTGTTCTAGTCCGGATGGTCTGCCGCCTAGTGAGAGCGTGGCAGAGGTATGAGCCTACACATGCTCATCCCGTGACGTCACACAAAGTCACAGGCCTACAAGGGATCTCCTATCTAAAGCACATGGATAATACTAATATGCTATGCTATATAACACAGGGATCAGCAACTATGCTGACAGCTCGGTCATGTTACGAATGTCGTCTCGACATACACTACTATCTATAGGCTGAACAGGCAGGCGGTTCTAGGCTGATTCTATACAATAACAAATTCATATATAACTTAGAACTAATGGATGGTATCATAATGGATGTTAACAAAATGAGTTTTACGTAATGGGTGTTAACGTAATCACTTTTAACGTAATGCATTACAAACTATAAGAACAAATCATTATACAATATGGATGGAATTGATCGATCGATCTGTATTCATGCACTCTACGGATTCTGAGGAAGAATAAATATATATATATATACAAGGTGAAATTAACAGCAAAAGCATCTGGTGCACTCAGACTATTACTGTCAAATTCTCAGAATACGGAGGGAACGTGAACACGAAAATTTCTGACAACTGATCAGCTAATAACAAAACACACAGTTGATAATTTCATTCATCTCGGACATCTAATTATACAGGCTGTTTACACTTAAACCCAGTTCTGCGAGGGTAAGGTTTACGTATGCAGAATGGTTATCATCTCTGGGAGGATCGAATTCCTCTGCAATGGCTAACACATGCCTTGACTGAGGACAGTCTGAACGAGTATCTACAAAAGATACAGCTACATGGAAAATCTGAACGAGTATCTACAAAAGATACAGCTACAATCACTAGTGACTGTGGAATTACTAATTCTTCTGCTAGGAGTACTCAACTCGACTATTCGATACAGTAATTCTTGGCTCATTACAAAGTCACTAATGGGTGCTGGTGGCTTCACAGTAAGAATAAGATCTTCCTGGAGCAGGAATCGAATCACACCAGAACACAAGGGATCGGTTCTTTCTTGCTGGAGGAATGAACAAACTCGGTGGAGTGGATGACTCCCCCCGGTTGAAAAAATTAACGCTATAACACGCAATATGCACAAGGGAGAACGAATCTACTATCTCAAACTGCAAGCACAGGAAAAAATAAATGAACACGGTCAACAATGCTGATATTCAATCTGAGTCGCACACAGTGACACGAGGTATCAGCTACACTTACAAACGTTAACAACGTGAAAGTTATTCGAGAAATAACTTCTTACAATGCACTGATTACTGTCAACTAGGATGGGATCACAATCTGGAACATTAGGAACAACAGACACTCTAGTGAGAACACTAGCTGTAACAGAGACGTCTTTCTGCAGACAGCATGTCACATCAACAAGAGATGGCATTACTAGTTTCAAGTAATCGTTTTCTGACAAGGCATCCCCTGTGGAGAAACTACTACTCGAACTAGCAGTCATTGCAGGGATAGGCTGTGCACTCAAGGCAGTCTGAGTGTCCTCGGACACTTGAGGCAACGGAACACTATCCTGCAAGTCTGAAGGTTTAGGTGGAACACAGATGGGAGTGACAGAATTACCAGTGCCTGACCGCTTGGGTACGCTACTGGAGAATGCATTGGCTTGTAAGGACTTAATGCGTATATCATACTCTGCAGCAGTATGACAGATTTCTGATCCAAGCTGGTAACCCCAGAATGGAACAATCAAGTCGTCAATTTGGGCATGCCACCTGTACGGGTCGAGCACAATGCGTAAGTCTCGCTGAGAACAGCCACACTGCTGCGAAGATATTTCTAAGCCGACTGGCTTAAAAACAAACCCACGAAATACTACAGCACCACAAGGATGAAAAAAAGGAGCACTCAGAATGCTTGGAGCTTGAATCACAAGCGATGAAGACTACTCACGTGGCTTGCTAGAGTTCTGGGGTAAGACACCTGGGTTAGTTGCTTGCTGGCTTATCTTAACCCTTCACACAGAATGGCTTGACAACCTCACACGATGAGCACAGCAGGGGTGGAAAGCTGGCTTGGCAGGCAAAGGAATTGGATGGAGTAGACTAGGCTCGACTGGGCTCGGTTGTTCTGACTCCCCCACCACAGACTGGAAGCTGGCTTATTTTGCAAACTTGGGGTAACCCCTCGGGAGTGATGCAAATAAGCAGAAAACACTAATACAAAGAGACTGACCAGTGAATAATGTAGAAGCTGGTAGGAGCTTGGGCGAGTAGCTGACTTGAGGTAGCTGGCTGGGGTGAACCTCGGTAGGCCTACTGGTGACACGAAATGGCCGTCTTGCTGGTCGAAATTTATCTCCAGAAATCGCTGTAATCGTCAGAATTACAGGCCCTCCGATGCCACCATTTATCGTAGGGGTTCTTAAATGGAGATATCGAGGGTTGAAGGTAGACACACTTGTTGGATGGTAACATATATTGTCAGACAGAGATGATGTGGAATGGAGCCCAGCCTTGCCGTGTTCTAGTCTGGATGGTCTGCGCCTAGTGAGAGCGTGGCAGAGGTATGAGCCTACACATGCGCATCCCGTGATGTCACACAAAGTCACAGGCCTACAAGGGATCTCCTATCTAAAGCACATGGATGATACTAATATGCTATGCTATATAACACAGGGATCAGCAACTATGCTGACAGATAGAAGGGGCAGGGGGGGAGGTGGGGTTGCTCTGCTTGTAAAAAACAGATGGAAATTCGAGAAAATGGAAGGCATAGATGAGACGGGAGAAAGAGGCTACATAGCAGGTACACTTCAGTCTGGGGAACACAAAGTGGTCATTGCAGTGATGTATAATCCACCACAGAACTGCAGGAGGCCAAGAGAGGAATGTGAAGAGAGCAACAGAGCAATGGTGGACACACTCGCTGAGGTGGCAAGAAGAGCTCATTCCAGCAGAGCAAAGTTGCTGGTTATGGGGGATTTCAACCACAGGGAGATCGACTGGGAAAACCTGGAACCACATGGGGGTCCTGAAACATGGAGAGCCAGGATGTTGGACGTGGTGCTGGAAAACCTCATGCACCAACATGTTAAGGACACTACCAGAGTGAGAGGGGAGGATGAACCAGCAAGATTGGACCTTGTGTTCACCCTGGGCAGCTCAGACATTGAGGACATCAAGTATGAGAGTCCCCTAGGAGCTAGCGACCACGTGGTTCTGTGCTTTGAATACATAGTAGAGCTGCAAGTGGAGAGAATAACAGGAGTTGAATGGGAAAAGCCTGACTATAAAAGAGGGGACTACATACCTGGAGGAGGTTACCTGAAGGTTATTCCGGGGATCAACGCCCCCGCGGCCCGGTCCATGACCAGGGTTGAAGAACTTCCTGCGGGAGGTCCAGTGGGACAGAGAACTTGCAGGAAAGCCAGTAAATGAAATGATGGAATATGTAACAACAAAATGCAAGGAGGCAGTGGAAAAGTTTATTCCCAAGGGCAACAGTAACAACGGGAAGACCAGAACGACCCCCTGGTTTACCCGACGGTGTAAGGAGGCAAAAACAAAGTGCAATAGAGAATGGAAAAAGTACAGAAGGCAGAGAACACACGAAAATAGGGAGATCAGTCGCAGAGCCAGGAATGAGTATGCACAGGTAAGGAGGGAGGCCCAGCGACAGTATGAAAATGACATAGCATCGAGAATCAAGACTGACCCGAAACTGTTGTATAGCCACATCAGGAGAAAGACAACAGTCAAAGACCAGGTGATCAGATTAAGGACAGAAGGTGGAGAACTCACAAGAAATGATCAGGAGGTATGTGAGGAACTGAACAGGAGATTTAAGGAAGTTTTTACAGTAGAGACAGGAAGGGCTGTGGGAAGACAGCACAGAAGGGACCATCAAGAGGGAATATACCAACAAGTGATGGATGACATACGAACAACTGAGGAGGAGGTGAAGAAGCTCTTAAGTGACCTTGACACCTCAAAGGCGATGGGACCGGACAACATCTCCCCATGGGTCCTTAGAGAAGGAGCAGAGATGCTGTGCGTGCCTCTAACCACAATCTTCAACACATCCCTTGAAACTGGGCAACTACCTGAGAAATGGAAGACAGCTAATGTAGTCCCCATATTTAAGAAAGGAAACAGAAACGAGGCACTAAACTACAGACCTGTGTCTCTGACATGTATTGTGTGCAAAGTCATGGAGAAGATTATCAGGAGGAGAGTGGTCGAACACCTGGAAAGGAACAAGATTATAAATGAAAACCAGCATGGGTTCATGGAAGGCAAATCCTGTATCACAAACCTCCTGGAGTTTTATGACAAGGTAACAGAAGTAAGACACGAGAGAGAGGGGTGGGTAGATTACATTTTCCTAGACTGCAGGAAGGCCTTTGACACAGTTCCCCACAAGAGATTAGTGAAGAAGCTGGAGAATCAGGCGCATGTAAAAGGGAGGGCACTGCAATGGATAAGGGAATACCTGACAGGGAGGCAGCAACGAGTCATGGTACGTGAAGAGGTATCACAGTGGGCGCCTGTTACGAGCGGGGTCCCACAGGGGTCAGTTCTAGGACCAGTGCTATTTTTGATATATGTGAACGACATGATGGAAGGAATAGACTCTGAAGTATCCCTGTTTGCAGATGATGTGAAGTTGATGAGAAGAATTAAATCGGACGAGGATGAGGCAGGACTGCAAAGAGACCTGGACAGGCTGGACATGTGGTCCAGTAACTGGCTTCTCGAATTCAATCCAGCCAAATGCAAAGTCATGAAGATTGGGGAGGGGCAAAGAAGACCGCAGACAGAGTATAGGCTAGGTGGACAAAGACTACAGACCTCACTCAGGGAGAAAGACCTTAGGGTGACCATAACACCGAGCACATCACCGGAGGTACACATCAACCAAATAACTGCTGCAGCATACGGACGCCTGGCAAACCTGAGAATAGCGTTCCGATACCTTAATAAGGAATCGTTCAAGACACTGTACACAGTGTATGTTAGGCCCATACTGGAGTATGCAGCACCAGTCTGGAACCCACACCTGGTCAAGCACGTCAAGAAGTTAGAGAAAGTACAAAGGTTTACAACAAGGCTAGTCCCAGAGCTCAAGGGAATGTCGTACGAGGAAAGGTTAAGGGAAATAGGACTGACGACACTGGAGGACAGAAGGGTCAGGGGAGACATGATAACGACATATAAGATACTGCGGGGAATAGACAAAGTGGACAGAGATAGGATGTTCCAGAGAAGGGACACAGGGACAAGGGGTCACAACTAGAAGCTGAAGACTCAGACGAGTGACAGGTACGTTAGGAAGTATTTCTTCAGTCATAGAGTTGTCAGCAAGTGGATTAGCCTAGCAAGTGAAGTAGTGGAGGCAGGAACCATACATAGTTTTAATAAGAGGTATGACAAAGCTCTGGAAGCAGAGAGAGAGAGGACCCAGTAGCGATCAGTGAAGAGGCGGGGCCAGGAGCTGAGTCTCGACCCCTGCAACCACAATTAGGTGAGTACAATTAGGTGAGTACACACACACACACACATGAGGCAGGAACCATACATAGCTTTAAGATGAGGTATGATTAGGCTCATGGAGCAGAGAGAGAGAGAGGACCTAGTAGCACTCAGTGAAGAGGCGGGGCCAGGAGCTGAGTCTCGACCCCTGCAACCACAATTAGATGAGTAGGTGAGTACACTGTAAAAAGGCTTTTGACACACTTCCTCGCAAAAGATTATTGCAAAAGCTGGAGGACCAGGCAGATATAACAGGGAAGGTACTGCAGTGAATCAGGGAATACCTGACAGGGAGACAACAGTGAGTCATGGTACGTGGCGAGGTGTCGGAGTGGGCGCCGGTGACGAGCGGGATTCCAGAGGGGTCAGTCCTAGGACCGGTGCTATTTCAGGTATATGTGAACGACATGACGGAAGGAATAGGCTCGGAAGGGTCTCTGTTTGCAGACGATATGAAGTTAATGAGGAGAATTCAAGGAAGGACTACAAAGGGATCTGGATAGGCTACACTCTTGGTCTAGCAAATGGCTCCTGAAGTTCAACTCCGCCAAGTGGAAAATCATGAAACAAATAACTGCTGCAGCATATGGGTTACTAGTAAACCTAGGAACAGCTTTCCAACATCTCAGTAAGGAATCGTTCAGGACTGTACGCCGTGTACGTCATGCCTATATTGGAGTATGCAGCACCAGTTTGGAACCCACGCCTGGGCAAGCATTTCAGGAAGTTAGAGAAAGTGCAAAGGTTTGCAACGTGACTAGTCCCGGACCGAAGGAGAACAACATATAAAATACTGAGAGGAATCGACAAGGTGGACAGAGATAAGATGTTCCAGAGAGAGGACACAGAAACAAGGGGTCACAATTGGAAGATGAAGACTCAGATGAGCCACAGAGATGTTAGGAAAAATTTCTTTAGTCACAGAGTTGTCAGGAAGTGGAATAGTCTGGAAAGTGAGGTGGTTTAGGCAGGATCCGTACATAGCTTTAAGAAGAGGTATGATAAAGCTCTTAGAGCAGAGAGTAAGTGACCTAGTAGCTACCAGCGAAGAAATGGGGCCAGGAGCTATGAATCGACCCCTCCAACCACAACCTGGTGAGTACACTCACGCACTCATTTCAGGCTGGAGGTCCCAAGGTGATGATTGCTGTACAACCCACCACAGAATAGCAGGAGACCAAGATAAAACATATGATGAGAGCAACAAAGCAATGATTGATACACTAGCTGAGGTGGCCAGAAGTGCTGACGTGGGAAGGCCAAAGTAATAATGTTGGTAGAATTACCGACAATATGTAAAGTAAAATGACACAAGTATAACTAATGTGACATTTTTATTGTAGCAACATTTCGCTCTCCAGAAGCTTTGTGAAGCTCCTGGAGGTGCAGTTTCGTGAGTCATTTAAAATATAGTGATTAGCAGAAGAGCCAGAAATGAATACACACGGATAAGGAGGGAGGCCCAGCGGAAATACTAAAGTGACAACATCGAAAGCCAAGTCTCATCTGAAACTGCTGTACAGCCACATCAGGCGAAAAACAACAGTCAAGGACCAGGTAATCAGGCTGAGGAAGAAAGGAAGGAGGGGAGATCACAAGAAACTGCCGAGAAGTATGTGAGGAGCTCAACGTGAGATTTAAATAAGTATTTTTCAGTGGGGACAGAAAGGACTCCGGAAAGCCGGAATGGTGGGGTACATCAACAAGTGCTGGACACAATATACAGCCGAGGAGGAGGTTTAGAAGCTGCTAAGTCAGCTAGATACTTCAAGGGCAGTGGGACAGGACATTTCTCCATGGGCCCTGATAGAGGGAGCAAAGGTGCTGTGTGTACCAATAGCAACGATCTTCAATACATCTGCCAAAATTGGGCAACTTCCTGAGGTGTGGACGATAGCAAATATAGACCCAGTTTTTAAGAAAGGAGACAGACATGCAGCATTAAACTACAGACCAGTGTCACTGACATGTACAGTATGCAAACTCATGGAGATTATCAGGAGAAGAGTGGTGGAGCACCTAGAAAGGAATAAGCTTATAAGCGATAACTAGCACGGTTTCAGGGAAAGGAAATCCTGTATCACAAACCTACTTAGTTCTACGACAAGATGACAGAAGTAAGACAAGAGAGAGACGGGTGGGTAGATTGCATGTTCTTGGACTGTAAAAAGGTTTTAGACATAGTTTTACACAAGAGATTAGTGAAAAAACTGTAAGAGCAGGCACGTATAACAGGAAAGGCACTGCAGTGGATCAGAGAATCCCTGACAGGAGGGCAACAACGAGTCATGGTACATGACGAGGTGTCAGAGTAGACGCCTGTGAAGAGTGGGGTTCCACAAGGGCCAGTCCTAGGGCCGGTGCTGTTTCTGGTGTATGTGAATGACATGACGGAAGGAATTGACTCAGAAGTGTCTGTATGCAGACGATGTGAAGCTAATGCAAAGAATTCAATCGGATGAAGATCAAGAAGGGTTACAAAGAGATCTAGACAGACTGCAAGCATGGGCCAGCAACTGGCTCCTGGAGTTTAACCCTACTAAGTGCAAGGTCATAGAAGACCACAGAGAGAATACAGACTAAGCAGGCCTAAGCCTGTAAATCTCATCAAAAAGGATCTTTGGGTGAGTATAATACTGAGCACATCTCCTGAGGCGCACATCAACCAAATAACTGCTGCAGAATATGGGCGCCTGGCAAAACTGAGAATAGCATATCGATATCTTAGTAAGGAGTCATTCAAGACTGTGTACACCGTGTACGTCAGCCCCAAATTGGAGTATGCAGCACCAGTATGGAACTCACACCTGGTCAAACGTGTCAAGAAATTACAGAAAGTGCAAAGGTTTACAACAAGGCTAGTCCCAGAGCTGAGGGGTATGTTCGACTAGGAGAGGTTAATCGAAATCGACCTGACAACACCGGAGGATAGGAGGGACAGGGAGGACTTGTTAATGATATATAAATTACTGAGAGGAACTGACATGGTGGACAGAGACAGGATGTTCCAGAGATAGGGCACAGAAACAATGGGTCACAGGGATTTCAGGAAGTATTTCTTCAATCAAATAGCTGCCAGGAAGTGGAAGCAGGAGCCATACATAGCTTTAATAAGAGGTATGATAAAGCTAATGTAGCAGAGAGACAGTGGACCTAGTAGCGACCAGCGAAGAGGCGGGGATAGGAGCTATGAATCGACCCTGCAATCACAATTAGGTGAGTACACACACACACACACACACACACACACACACACCAAGATGTAGTGGAGGCAGGATCCATACATAGCTTTAAGCAGAGGTATGATAAAGCTCACGGCTCAGGGAGAGTGACCTAGTAGGATCAGTGAAGAGGCTCGGACTCGAGCAACCTCAACTAGAGTACAACTAGGTGAGTATGTTGGACATACAACAGAGGAAGAAGTGAAGAGGCTGCTAAGCGAGCTAGATATCTCAAAGGTGATGGGCCTGGATAACATCTCTCCATGGGTCCTGAGAGAAGGAGCAGAGGCGCTATGTGTACCACTAACAACAATATTCAATATATCTATCGAAACAGGGCGACTACCTGAAGTATAGAAAACACCAAATGTAGTCCCAATTTTTAAAAAGGATACAGACACGAAGCACTAAACTACAGACCAGTGTCACTGACCTGTATAGTATGCAAAGTCGTGGAGAAGATTATCAGGAGAAGAGTGGTGGAACACCTAGAAAGGAATGAGCTTATCAATGACAGCCAGCAAGGTTTCAGGGATGGGAAATCCTGTGCCATAAACCTACAGGAGTTCTATGACAGGGTGACAGCAAAAAGACAAGAGAGAGAGAGAGGGGTGGGTAGACTGCATTTTCTTGAACTGTAAGAAGGCGTTTGACACAGTTCCACACAAGAGATTAGTGCAAAAGCTGGAGGACCAGGCAGGGATAACAGGGAAGGCACTACAATGGCTCAGGGAATACGTGTCAGGAAGACAACAGCGAGTCATGGTACGTGGCGAGGTGTCAGAGTGGGCGCCTGTAACGAGCAGGGTTCCACAGGGGTCGGTCCTAGGGCCGGTGCTGTTTCTGGTATATGTGAATGACTTGACGGATGAAATAGACTCAGAAGTGTCCCTGTTTGCAGATGACATGAAGTTGATGAGAAGCATTCAATCGGACGGGGACCAGGCAGAAATACGAAGGGATCTGGACAGGCTGCAGGCCTAGTCCAACAACTGGCTCCCGGAGTTCAACCCCACCATGTTCAAAATCATGAAGATTGGGGATGGGCAAAGAAGACCGTAGACGGAGTACTGTCTAAGGGGCCAGAGACTACAAACCTCACTCAAGGAAATGCATCTTGGGGTGAGTATAACACCGGACACATCTCCTGAGATGCACATCAACCAAATAACTGCTGCAGCCTATGGGCGACTAGCGAGCCTAAGAACAGCATTCCGACATCTCAGTAAGGAGTCGTTCAGGACCCTGTATACCGTGTACGTCAGGCCCGCATTGGAGTATGCAACTCAAGTTTTGAATCCACACCTGACCGAGCATGTCAGGGAACTAGAGAATGTGCAAAAGTTTGCAACGATACTAGTCCCGAAGCTATGGGGCATGTCGTATTAGGAGAGGTTGAGTGAACTCGACCTGACGACACTGGAGGACATGAAAGACATGATAACGACACAGGTGGACAAGGTGGACCGAGACAGGATGTTCCAGAGATGGGACACAGCAACAAGGGGACATAATTGGAAGTTGAAGACTCAGGTGTGTCACAGGAATGTTAGGAAGTATTTCTTTAGTCATAAAGTTGTCAGGAAGTGGAATAGTCTGCAAAGTGAGGTAGTGGAGACAGGTATCGTACATAGCTTTAAGAAGAGGTATGATAAAGCTCATGTAGCAGAGAAAGAGTGACCAAGTAGTGACCAGTGAAGAGGCGGTGCCAGGAGCTATGACTCGACCTCTGCAACCACAATTAAGTGAGTACACTTAACACTTAATTCAGATCTCTTGAACTCATTTATGTTCTGCACCTTACAGCACACATAGGTGTAGTGAGCACATATGTGCACACAATTATAGTGAACACAATTATAGTAAGCACATATGTGCACACAGGTGTAGTGAGCACATAAATGCAAACAGGCGTAGTGAGAACATAGATGCACATAGGTGCGGAACATATGTGCACATATGTGCACAGGTGTATTGATCATATATGTGCACACAGGTTTTGTGAGCAAATATGTGCACACATGTGTAGTGAGGACATGTGCATGCAAGTGTTGTGAGCACACATGTGCACACAAGTGTAGTAAGGATATATGTGCTACTACAACCCAGGAACAAAAGGGGCTGTTATCCTGGGTGTAAAGGGAACAAAATAAACACAGCAGACTTATATTATCCTTCACCAAGTATAAACCATGTACAGCAATAGGTATTAGTACACACAAGCAAAATTAATGCCACTAAAGAGCAGACCGTGCATCAACCAGCTCTCGAATGGAAATGACAAGGGTGGAAACATGAGTGGTGACCACGCCACCTCCACAATTGCCAGACCCACCTCCTCATTGGCTGAACCTAGATACTGATCTGACGATGGGGCCTCATCGTCCGACCCTTAGCACCCGGTCTGCTGGCTGGGGAGGTAGCCTTTTAATGAGGGTGTGTACATGTGCCAAATAAAGGTTACATACTCTTTGCATGCCACATGAGCATACAGGTGTTGCGAGCATATATGTGCACACATGTGTAGTGAGCACATATGTGCACACATGTATAGTGTACAGATCCAGCACATCAGAATGAACTATTTATTTATTTATTTATTTATTTATTTTTATTTATTTATTAATTTGAACATGATACAGAGAAGTACAAAAGAATACAGTTAAATGCAGCATGCCAAAGCCACTTGAATGCAGAACATTACGGGCAGCTTAAAATTAACTTAAGATTAACTAAGCAATGATATATTCAGTGGTAAAACATTATTGTAAACAGATAACAATTAAGCATAAAAGAGTATTACAAAGACAGGTCGTATGGCTGTTTGCATTGCTGTACAATCAGTATTTATTTATTTATTTATTTAATTTGAACATGATACAGAGAAGTACAAGGAATACAATTTTTAAAGTGCAACATGCCAAAGCCCCTTGTATGCAAAGCATTATGGGCAGCTTAAAATTAACTTAAGATTAACTAAGCGATGATATATTCAGTGGCACAAAAATTTAGTACAAATGAGTATTACAAAGACAGGTCATGTGGTCATTTACTGTGTTGCTGTGTAATCACTAGAATGGAGTAGTCTGTTAGGTAATGAAGTTAAATAGTAACAAAGTTTGATTGGGTCACAGGTTGACATTTATGAGATACAATAATGAGACATATATGAGATACAATTTATGAGATACAATTATTCAGTATTTATTTAGTTGTGGGTGAGTAAGTGATTTTTGAGAAGAGACTTGAATTTATAAACAGACAGTGTTTCTTTTATAGTCACAGGTAATGAATTCCAGATTTTAGGGCCTTTTATGTGCATTGAGTTTTTGCATAGCGTGAGATGGACACGAGGAACATCAAAGAGTGATCTGTGCCTTGTGTTATGGTCATGTGTTCTGTTGAGGTTGGTAAGGAGATGTTTGAGGGGAGGGTTAATATCAGAGTTAAGTGTTCTATGTGTGTAGTAGGTGCAGTAATAAGTATGGATGTTTTGTATGGTGAGTAGGTTTAGAGTTTTGAATATTGGTGGAGTGTGCTGCCTGTAGTGGGAATTTGTTATCATTCTGACTGCAGCCTTTTGTTGGGTAATTAGTGGTCTGAGATGGTTTATTGTTGTTGAGCCCCATGCACAAATTCCATAGGTGAGATAGGGGTAAATAAGTGAGTGATATAGGGCCAGGAGGTCTGACTATGGAACATAGTACCGTATCTTCGATAGTATGCCTACGGTCTTGGAAATTTTTTGGGAAATTTGTTGTATATGTGTTTGAAATTTGAGTCAATTATCAAGGTGGATTCCTAGGAATTTTCCCTCTGTGAGTTTTGTGATAGGTGATCCATTTATCATTATGTTAAGAGACACATCTGTAGCTCTGTTACCAAACTGAATGTAGTAGGTTTTGTCAATGTTTAGAGTAAGTTTGTTGGTCCTCATCTAGGTTGATATTTTCTGTAATTCAAGACTGGGCTCGGGTGAAAGAAGACGTATGTAGTGTCATGTGCAAATAGTGTGGGTTTGAGTAGTTGCGATGCATTTGGTAGGTCATTTATGTATATGAGAAAGAGAAGAGGGCCAAGGACACTTCCCTGTGGGGCACCAACTGTAATTGGCTGTGCGGAAGAGTTTGCCCCATTTGTGTACACATACTGGCTTCTGTTGCTGAGGTAAGACTTTAGGTAGTTGATGGAGTGCCCTCTTATACCATAGTGTGACAATTTTATATGGAGCAAGTCATGGTCAACTGTATCAGTGTATATGTGTTCTAGCATGTGTATAATAGCATCATTAGTATTTTTATTAGGTCTGAACCCAAATTGACATGGGTTGAGTATGTTGTGGGAGATGAGGTAGGAATAGATACGCATATGGATTAATTTTTCAAAGATTTTAGAGAGAGGGTGTAAGTTGGATATTGGCCTATAGTTATTCAAGTCTGTGTGGTCTCCTCCTTTATGGATCGGGGTGACCCTTGCTATTTTGAGAACTGTAGGAAAGGTAGAGGATTCAATGGATTTGTTAAAGTGTTGCAATGATTGGCGATAGTACCTGTGACACTTTTTTGTATATAATGGGTGGTAAGGTATTTAAATCTCCTGTCTTGTTTTTTAGTTTGTTGATAATAAGGGAGACTTCAGTTGGGTTAGTCGGAGCTAGGAACAGTGTGTTCGGGTAGTTGCCAGTGAGGTAGTCATTTGGTGGGGTATCTGAGCTTGGGATTTTATTGGCAAGGTTTTTTCCTATAGTGGAGAAGAAATCATTGAGTCTGTTTGCTGTTTCAGTTGGTGGGAATTGGGGTTCATCTGGTTTTGTTAATTCAATTTCGCTATTTCGTGTTATCTTTTTTGTTCCTAGTATTTCTGATAGGGTTTTCCAGGTCTTTTTTATGTCACCTCGTAAGTTGGATAATCTGTTCTCATAATACAATTTTTTTAGCCATTCTTATTAGGGTGGTTAGGATTGACGAGTAACGTTTTGTTTGGTATCTGGTTATGTGGCCCATTCTGTACTGTTTTTCGTAGGTTTGTTTGTAGAGCTTGTTATTAAAAGAAAAACAGTTGAAATTAACACAGAGTGGCATGGGAATGGGGTCCCCCATCAGTGCCGTCCTAGCCAACTTATACATGGAACACCTAGAGTCCGAACACTTCGCCAACATCATCCCTTCAAGCGTCACTTGGTTACGTTACGTGGACGACGTCCTCGTAATAACTCCCAAACGTTTTGATGTACGGAATCTTCAGGCAAGGCTCAGCGCAGTTGAACCGGCGGTCCAGTTTACACTAGAAGAAGAGTCCAATGACAAGCTACCTTTCCTCGACGTCCTCATTCACAAAGTAGACAACAACCTAAGATTTCAAGTTTATCGGAAACCCACCAATAAAAATGATCTCACACACTTCTATTCCAGTCAAGATACCAAGACCAAAAGAGGCATCATCATCGGGTTTTTCCTAAGAGCATACCGAATTTGTAGTCCTGAGTTTCTTGACGAGGAATGTACATACATTCACCAAACATTCAATGAGTTACATTTTCCTTCCTTTTTCATCAAAGACTGCAAGAAAAGAGCTCTTCAGATCATTAATTCTCCACGCACCAACACCACTCCCAACAAAGTTATAATTCTTCCCAACAGCCAGGTTGCACTGAACGTCTCAAAAGTACTTTCACAAGCTAACACCAGAGTCGCCATCGCTTCTAGCACTTCAATAAAGGATCTAACCAGGACAAAATCAAAGCACCACGAATCAGTCAACGCAGGGGTTTACACTATACCCTGTGGAGGCTGCGACAAGATTTATGTAGGTGAAACAGCAAGAAACCTCGACACCCGCCTCAATGAACACATTTACGCATGTAGGAACGATAACTTGAACAACGCCTGTGTACAACACCGAAATTCCACCAATCATCTCATGAAATTCAGGGACGCCCAATTAGTGATCAAAGAAACTAATTTCCGCAGACACAAGTGCCTCTAATCAGCACTGATCGCTGTTTCGAATACAATTAAAAAAACAACGGCAGTTTCACCATCTCTGAAGTCTTAGCAAGAATCCTCCTGAAAACAGTAAACCCTGCCATCACATAGTCTCTCCTGTTATACTACACAAGCACATTACAGAGAGTGAACACCGAAAAAAACCTGCCTCTTTCCAGTCTATATTTGTCCAACCTATTTTTATGTTACCCAAGTAATAGCTTTTATATCCTTTTACTCATGTACGAATTAATTGTTCTACCATATTGTATTACTACTACTACTACAACTTTTGTCACTACTACTACTACTACTACTACTACTACTACTACCACTAGTGAACATCGAAATGGTGCCTCACTAGTATTGCACCTCACTCTGAGCCTTTATATACCCTCTGTGTCCATATACTGTTTGTATCGGCTTGACAAAGCTCCTGGAGAGCGAAACGTTGCCACAATAAAATGTCACATTAGTTGCACTTGTGCCCTTTTACTTTACATAGATTTAAATTGACAAAATAAAATTCACAACTTAAAGTACCAAAAGAATAATAAGTAAAAAATAACAATGGCAATGACTTGGTTATAATATGATAGTAAGATGGTAGACAGGTAGACAGGTACACAGGTACACAGGTACACAGGTACACAGGTACACAGGTACCCAGGTACAAAGGATAATATAAAGGTTGGAGTTGAATATACAGACTTGAAAATTTGGCAACAAAATGTTATGAAAAGTATAAAATAATGTTTAATGTACAAAATTAAAATTGACTGGTAGTAAATATGGTGTCTAATAAAATTTTAGTAAGTAATAATGATTACAAAAAAAGTGAAAAAGTAATGTTTATTTCATTCAATATTGCACTGGTAGTTATACTTGAGGTTATATGGCAGTACAAGGTAATTAAGAGAACTCTAAGATAGTAGTGTTGATGTTTCTCCCAGTCTAGTCAAGACAAGACTGATAGTGACACAGTCTGGTCAAGACAAGACTGATAGTGACAGTCTGGTCAACACAAGACTGATAGTGACACAGTATGGCCAACACAAGACTGATAGTGACACAGTCTGGTCAACACAAGATTGATAGTGGCACAGTCTGGTCAACACAAAGCTGATAGTGACACAGTCTGGTCAACACAAGACTGATAGTGACACAGTCTGGTCAACACAAGACTGATAGTGACACAGTCTGGTCAAGATAATACTGATAGTGACACAGTTTGTTCAACACAAGACTGATAGTGACACATTCTGGTCAACACAAGACTGATAGTGACACAGTCTGGTCAACACAAGACTGATACTGACACAGTCTGGTAAACACAAGACTGATAGTGACACAGTCTGGTCAACACAAGACTGATACTGACACAGTCTGGTCAACACAAGACTGACAGTGACACAGTCTGGTCAAGACAAGACTGACAGTGATACAGTCTGGTCAATACAAGACTGATAGTGACACAGTCTGGTCAACACAAGACTGATAGTGACACAGTCTGGTCAACACAAAACTGATAGTGACACAGTCTGGTCAACACAAGACTGATAGTGACACAGTCTGGTCAAGATAAGACTGATAGTGACACAGTCTGGTCAACACAAGACTGATAGTGACACAGTCTGGTAAACACAAGACTGATAGTGACACAGTCTGGTCAACACAAGACTGATAGTGACACAGTCTGGTCAACACAAGACTGATAGTGACACAGTCTGATCAACACAAGACTGATAGTGACACAGTCTGGTCAACACAAGACTGATAGTGGCACAGTCTGGTCAACACAAGACTGATAGTGACAGTCTGGTCAACACAAGACTGATAGTGGCACAGTCTGGTCAACACAAGACTGATAGTGACACAGTCTGGTCAAGATAAGACTGATAGTGACACAGTTTGGTCAACACAAGACTGATAGTGACACAGTCTGGTCAAGACAAGACTGATAGCGACACAGTCTGGTCAAGATAAGACTGATAGTGACACAGTCTGGTCAACACAAGACTGATAGTGACACAGCATGGTCAATACAAGACTGATTAAATCTTATAAGAGAATGAAGGCTGTTGTGTCCCCCAGCAAGTTGATATAACCAGGTGTGTTCTGGGATCCTCTTCAGCAGTTGTAGAGGATCCCAGAAGAGAATCAAAATATGCGGATCAATTAATCTCCAGACTTTTTTCTCTCCACGTGTGTTGTTATTCAGCGCTGACAAGTGTTCATTACACTTTAGCTAGATTGGTAGCGCACTCAACGCACACACTGAGGTCCTTGGATCGATCCCAGGTACGGATGAAAACAGTAGGACGTGTTTCCTTAAGACACCTGCTGTCCCTGGTCACCTAGCAGCAAAATAGGTACCTGGGTGTTAGTAGACTGGTGTGGGTCGCATCTTGGAGGCAAAATTTTGACTTAATTTGCCCGAAATGCTCAGCATAACAAGGGGCTTTCTATATACTAGTACGTCATTGATGTCAGTTATGTTTTTTTTTATTTAAAACATAGAAGAAATACAAGAATGTATAAGAGTATAATAAAATTAAAAACTATACTGGATATTAATAATAACCTCTACTACACAATCCCAGTACAGAAAATAAACACTGTAGATAATGGCCATATTACAACCATATACACAACCCACAACATATTCTGCAAACCTCTCCTTTTGCAATAATTATTATTGCCAATGCAGACACACAGCTGACACTCCCCCCCCCCCCTTAAAATATTTACATTCACCGTTCTAAGTAACATACCTTAATTATCCTAACATTTAGGGTCATACCCTGACCTCATCAAAAACTTAATGAGTATTTACCCAAAGTTGGTGATGCATGAACAACAAAACACAAAAACATAAAATTACAGACTAAAACAGATATAAACATTACGTGCCTATACACATACACCTTTATAAGCAGAAGAATATACACCCACAATATATAATATCAATATTAATGTAACAACCATAAAAATCAAACGTTTATAACAACATTGCGTAGCGTGAAGTTCACGCTTAAAATGCAAGAAAATACACCACATGATACATTATCAGTAAAATACTAGGATATGTAAATATTTTAAAAGAATCCAAGACTAGGACATGAATAAGATTATCCAAATATTTCATCTTGATTTTAGTAAGATAACAACACCATAATAAACACCTTATAACATATAACACACCACATACAAACATACCAAAACTTAACACTCATTCCACCAGACTAGACTTTCTCTGAGCCTTCTAGCACGTGCCTAACTAGTATTACATACAAATAAATATACAATGAATATTAATTTAGGTTACTAATCCTTATTCACACATGATGATATAATAGGTAATTACTTCAAAACTGATGCAGGAACACGTTACAAAAATTGCTAAAAACCTCAATGCTGCAAGGAACATAGTGAAAGGAATACCCTCTTAAGAAAATTTAAAATTCACTTGCAAGAACAGTACAAGCAGGACATAATTCGCTACCAAAGAAAATATTAATGTTATATATTTTATATGTTATATATTAATAAATGTTATATATTTAAACTGGCAGTTAAAAACCCGTTATAATGCCAATAAATTCCCTATTGTTAGTCCTTCATAACCTTCAGAAAAAAACTCATCCCACCTTTTCCCAAATATGTCTCTATTGCGACACAAAGTTCGATAAAACGTCGCCGCCAAAATCCTTCTCAGCACTTCCCCACCCTCCTTCCCCCTCATACCCCACAAAACATATATGTAGTCCACGATTATATATGCTAAACCCCTTACCACACCCTCATCCACCCCACTCATATCAAGACTCAACGCTCGCAAAACCAACACACCATGACCCCCCCACCCTTGCCGCTACTTTACTCATCCATACCCTGATGCACTCCTAAACTTCACAAAAATAGACAACATGATATGCAGTCTCTTCCCCACTGCATCTGCTACACCCCCCACCCTCGATGATCCTCCTATCTCGGAGCATCGCTCCCGTTGGCAATATACCATGTAGGAAATGATACATAACCTCACGCGCCCTAGGTCGTATCCTTAATTTACTAAATCTTTGCCATATTACATCCCATGCATACATGGGGTAGATCCCTTCAACCGGCACCACTACATGTCCCTCTAACAATTTACACAAAGTTCCCACCTTTACTTTTCCCGGTTCCCTGGCTAACACTAAGGCACGTAACACTTTTTCACATTCCTTCATTTCTGCTCCCCCATACCATTTCCGTAGGTGATCATGTACCTTATCTAGCTGCCCCCCACCTCTATCCACCTGCACTCATCACTTCCCTCTTAATGAACACACATTTCACGCACTTTCCTAAGTCCAACAACCCCAACCCTCCCTTACATACCGGCAATATCACTACCTCCCTTCGCAACCAGTTGCACCCTGAACCCCACAAGCATTTGAGCACCATTCTAAGAATGCTCGTGATCGCCGTTCCTGTTAACGGCAACGCTGCCGAAACAAACCAGACTTTACTATATAGTAATACATTGATGGCAATTGCTCGTTGCCTAAGGGTTAAATGATGAGGTTGCAACATTCCCAAACGTCGCTGCACCTGTTCCACCATCCTATTTGAATTGTTGACCCTTACAGCACTCAGATCAGCCTCATATATGACACCACAGATTTTCAGACTCCCAGTCTGACGCTGCATGACATCACATCCCCATTCTAATCTCCCTACCCATTCTCCCAGCTCCATTATCACTGACTTCTCCAGATTTACCTTCATCCCAGTAGCTCTCCCAAACATGTGTACAACTTTCCCCAAAAGTTCTAACCATGTCTCCTCACACACCAGAATAGTTGTATCGTCAACATAGCCCACCAAACTAGGCCAAGGCTTCTGCTCACCCCCCCAGTCCTTAGACGATTCTCCACCATCCTATAAAAAGGATCCTGAACACATGCAAACAATAGTTGTGATAATGGACATCCCTGCCGAAGACCCTGCTCCATGTTGACTCCCTCCCCCACACACCGATTGATTTGCACCCTTATCTTAACTCCTCAGTACAACATATCCACCCACCCCACTATTTCTTTGCCAAACCCCTGTCTGAGGAGAATATCCCTCAAAGCCCTTCTTTCCACCCTGTCATAAGCCCCTTGCCAATCCAACGCCAACAATGCCCCTCTTCCCCTTTCCATGTCCTCCAGGAACCCCTTTATGATCCCATGACCCTCGACCATTGATCTATCCGGCAACCCAAACTGAGACTCAAACACCCCCCCCCCCCACAACATATTTAAGCCTATTCCCAAGAATTTTCACGAACAGTTTATAATCAGCACAAAGCAATGAAATGGCTCGGTAATCCTGAAGGGTACTCTGCTTTTTGCCCTTCGGGACCAACACCACCACCGCTGTTGCCTGCGATTCTCCCATCTTACCTCCGTCTTTCATGGCATTCATTAACCTTACTAGGAAACCCCTAAGCAGACCCCAGTGTTGTACATAAAATTCGCTTGGTAAACCATCTATCCTGGGTGCCTTTCCCTTCCTCATGTCCATAAGGGCTCTCCATATTTCCTCCTCCTCAATGACCCCCCAGTGCCTCCAGATCACTCCTCCCCAGTTTGCATGGCACATACTTACATACCTGCCCAAGAACCTCGCCATCCACCCCACTACTTTTCCCGTACTCCTCAAACCATCTATCTGCATACGCAGTCATCCCTGTTATTTCCCGTAATACCTAAAAAACCCCCACCGAAGAAATGACTTGCAATCCCGGTATTGTAGTCGTCTGCTGTTGTACCTTCTGTCCTCGCAGCACACAAGCCGATGGCTTGTCACCCCAGAGTACTTCGTCCAACCCTGCTTGTACCCATATCACTGCAAAATGCTCTTCTTGCAAATTCCTTATCCTGTCCTTCAACATTTGTATATCCTCCACTGGGTAAATCCCCGCCACTGCCCCCCCCCCCCCGCATAACAATCCCGTAATCTAGATTCTAAATAATTTGACAAACCATACCGCAATTGATTAATGTGTTTGCCCTCCCTCACATAAAACTGATGTACTCTTACCTTTGCCACACTATCCCACCATCCTACCACATCCTCCTCAGTCCTTCCCTCTGCACAGAGCTGTTCCCAAAATACTGCAAAACCTTCCACTCCCTCCCCATCCCCCAAAACCATCGTATTCAGTTTCCAATAGCTTCCCTGCCTACGAGCCAAAGCTTCCCACCCCATCTCCACTATTACCGCCCTATGATCAGAAGACACCATCTCAAAAGTTTTAAAAGACTACCAAAACCCTCTGAGATAAATATATCCTGTCCAAACGAGCCGCATATCCCAGCGTTATAAAAGTATATTCCACCTCCCACAGACCTCCCCCAAAAGCATCACGTAACTGAAGATCTCTAAGCAGGCCCCCTAAGACTGAGGAAAAATATCCCGCTCCTCTGGGTTCCACGTCTGCCCTCTTAACTACACAGTTCCAATCCCCCCCCCCACAATCGCCACAGACGGTAACGTGCATAGGAAGTACACAAGTTCCTCCCGCACAAAATCCATCTTCACTTTCACTTCACTTTCTGCTGGGGCATACACACACACAAACGCCACTCTCTCTCCCATCCACCATCCTTCCATACGTAATACTCTCCCCCCCCTCTTTCCTGTGCAATACAAACGGGCTCGCCTCCCTGATCAACACACCTACTCCTCCTTTTAAACGCTCAGATGGCAACACATAAGCCTGATACCCTGGCATCACTAATTCGCGACCAAGTTTAAAATTATGTTCCAGTACAAAAGCCACATCAACCTTAAATCTATTCAAAAACATCCGGAAGTACTCACGTTTTACACCATCACACAGACCATTAATATTTATAGTTACACACCTGAGGCGAGTTTAAGGTTTCCCTCCCCACCTCATTTCAAGACTCTTCCCTTTCTGACCATTCCTCTGGGCATTGCCTTTGCCACGTACTCCACCCTCCTTCCCAACCATCCCCCTCCTTCTGTTGTGGCCCTCTCTTAGAGTCACTCTGGGTACCATAACCCCATGCCTTTTTCCCTGGCCTTTGTGCCGGTGTCAGAACATCGTCTGAATCTGACACTGCCGCCCTTTTCCTCGTTGCTCCCTCCGTCTCCATATCTGTGTCTGGAAGTCCTCACAATGGACTTTCACCTCTACCACCCTGAATTCGCCTCCATGTCCTTCCATGGCACTCACACTGTCCATCACAGGTGCTACCTGGTCCTCCCTCCTCCAGCACACACCTCCTTCTGCCCTGATCCCAGGTTCCTGCTCGCTGTGATTCTCCACCTCCGTAGACTGTAACATACCCTGTAACACCGTCTCCAACTCCTCCTAGATAGCTTTCACTTCTGCGCCCACTTGTACCTCCTCACTCGACAACTGTACTGTCAATGGGCTGGGTGATTCATGAATCACCACGTCCCCTTCTGATTCCACAGGAGGAGCCACCACCTCTTCACTCCTCATG
>NC_091340.1:22946819-22990612 GCF_038502225.1 Cherax quadricarinatus | reverse complement strand
TGAGCAACTCAGGTCCTGAGTTGCTCAGAAGCTGTAGCTTCTGACCTAACTTGTACTTGTATCTGTGTACTGTCACAGTCGGGGATTTTCTAATGCTGAACTTAGATTCAGTAGTATGGGAGTTTTGTGACTTTTGTGGAGGATCTGCTGATGGTCCCTACTTAGTGTCGTTATATTATCTCCTTGTTCATGATTGTGTCGCAGTTGCTTGTTATATTGCTATTGGGCTTAGCATTCTTTTTATTGTTCAAGCAGACTGTTCTGATAGCCAGTTGGTCAAGAAGTTAGTTTATGAGAGGACTTTGTCAGTCACTTGTTTAAGTCTAGTCGAGTCGTGAGACATAGCGAACTACTTAGAGCACTTACACACATACACACTTACTTGTACATATTTGTAATATCTTATTAAATGTTAATGTACCAGATGGTACTTAAGAATTATAAATGTGATATGTGCTTTCAGCACAATACTACTGTATACGAGAGAAGTGATTATTATTATTTTGATTACTGTGATTAATTTAATTTAATTTGATATACGCCTAGACAACTTAATAAATTTATTAAATTTTAATTTCTCTAGTTATTAGGCTACCAGTTGTAATCCTGAAGCACTATTGAACTATACTGAATTTTAATGGATAATTGGACAAGGATACTGACTACTTGTTACGAAAACCCAGTAACAGGCTGGATGCTAGAAGGGCAGTCCTTTCTAGTATTCACTGGAGATCTCTAAGCTTTAAGAATCGCGTTTTTTGTAACATACCACAACTTATATCACTACTACTACTACTACAACTTATATCACTACTACTACCACAACTTATATCACTACTACTACTACTACTACCACAACTTATATCACTACTACTACCACAACTTATATCACTACTACTACCACAACTTATATCACTACTACTACCACAACTTATATCACTACTACTACTACTACTACCACAACTTATATCACTACTACTACTACCACAACTTATATCACTACTACCACAACTTATATCACTACTACTACTACTACTACCACAACTTATATCACTACTACCACAACTTATATCACTACTACTACTACTACTACCACAACTTATATCACTACTACTACCACAACTTATATCACCACTACTTCTACCACAACTTATATCACTACTACCACAACTTATATCACTGCTACTGCTACTACTACCACAACTTATATCATTACTACTACCACAACTTATATCACTACTACTACTACCACAACTTATATCACTACTACCACAACTTATATCACTACTACTGCTACTACTACCACAACTTATATCATTACTACTACCACAACTTATATCACCACTACTACTTCTACCACAACTTATATCATTACTACTACCACAACTTATATCACTACTAGTACTACTACCACTAGTATTGCACCTCACTCTAGGCCTATATATACCCTCTGTGTCCATATACTGTTTGTATCGGCTTAACAAAGCTCCTGGAGAGCGAAACGTTGCCTCAATAAAATATCACATTAGTTGCACTTGTGTCCTTTTACTCTAATTATCCTAATCTGGAAGATAACGCAGTTTACACAAGACTGTCAGGACTGACACTCGTTCAGCTTAAACTCTCAATATATTTGGCAGGAATACACTGATATGCTCCTAGCACAGCCTCCGTCACAACACTGCAATAAGAGAAGTCTTCAGTACTCACACCAGCAGCGAATTTCTGTTTATTACCGTAGAGCGCCGTATGAACCAGTGCTGCTCAGTGCTGGGGTGACCATCGCAGAGCTGTAGAGCTCGAGTTTAGTTGTCGAAAGACTCTAACAACTGTTCAGGCTCTGAATCGGGATTCCAAAGACACCAACTTTGCACAGTGTCACTATCATCACCAATACGTTCAAACTATTATCTCCTACTCTCACTATTCTTTCACTAAGCCTTGCTGTTCCCTAGTTTGTTTTTGCTAATTCAAGAACTAATGAAGTTGACTGATATCAACTTGTCTCACCATTAGCATCAATGGTAGGTTGTCAGGCAGACGTACATGAGTCTGACTTGTATCATGAAGAGGAGGAAAGTGGAACACAGACCGGTATTAATACGATCTTCCGTCGTAGCTGAAGCACCAGGTTGGAGCGCCATAATGTATAATTTGGATCTTAACTTGTTGCGTGTATACTCACGAAGACAACTGAACGTGCGATGCACCATCAACGCTGAAGAGTTAGTCTGCTCAAGTTTTCTTAGGAATATAACTTCACGAGACGCCGCCTAACAAGCGCAGGTGACATAACCAGCCATCATTATATAAAGCACTGCCCTGTAGCCATAACCTCAGCTTACAAACAACCGTAACCAGTAGCAGGCAAACAACGTAAGCAGTCTTGCAGGTGCAGATATAGTGCGTAGGACACAATAGTTCCAGGACAGCACGACATATTGAGAACACTGTAGTTTACCTGGAAAGAGTTCCGGGGTTCAATGCCCCCGCGGCCCGGTCTGTGACCAGGCCTCATGGTGGATCAGAGCCTGATCAACCAGGCTGTTACTGCTGGCTGCACGCAATCCAACGTACGAACCACAGCCCGGCTGGTCAGGTTCCGATTTTAGGTGCTTGTCCAGTGCCTGCTTGAAGACAGCCAGGGATCTGTTGGTAATCTCCCTTATGTTTGCTGGGAGGCAGTTGAACAGTCTCGGGCCCCTGACACTTATTGTATGATCTCTTAACGTGCTAGTGACACCCCTGCTTTTCATTGGTGGGGATGTTGCATCGTCTGCCGAGTCTCTTGCTTTCGTTGTGAGTGATTTTCGTGTGCAAGTTCGGTACTAGTCCCTCTAGGATTTTCCAGGTGTATATAATCATGTATCTCTCCTGCCTGCGTTCCAGGGAATACAGGTTTAGGAACCTCAAGCGCTCCCAGTAATTGAGGTGTTTTATCTCCGTTATGCGCGCCGTGAAGGTTCTCTGTACATTTTCTAGGTCAGCAATTCCACCTGCCTTGAAAGGTGCTGTTAGTGTGCAGCAATATTCCAGCCTAGATAGAACTAAAGATCTGAAGAGTGTCATCATGGGCTTGGCATCCCTGGTTTTGAAGGTTCTCATTATCCATCCTGTTATTGTTCTAACAGATGCGATTGATACAATGTTATGGTCCTTGAAGGTGAGAGTCTTCCACTAAGACTGGTCGTGATCACTGTATCCTCGACAACCTCTTCTTTGTATCACTCCCAATCTGTTTAACTCTTTATTAACATTGTACATAGTGTTTATATTGGTGAAGGAATATCTTGCTTGTTTACCTTGCTTGTTTACCTTGCTTGTTTACCTTGTTTGTTTACCTTGTTTGTTTAGCTTGCTTGTTTACCTTGTTTGTTTACCTTGTTTGTTTACCTTGCTTGTTTACCTTGCTTGTTTACCTTGCTTGTTTACCTTGCTTGTTTACCTTGCTTGTTTACCTTGCTTGTCTTGTGTCCTGCTGAGTTCTTTGTAAAGCTTGGTGACTTAGTTATGGCGGCTGTAACACTCCATTATATTATCACTTGTGTTTGTAACTAACACCTCTACCACCATAACTACCACGACAACCATCACCACCACCTCCAGCACAACCACCATTACAACCACCACAACCACCACTACAACCACCACCACTACAACCACCACCACCACTACAACCACCACCGCAACCATCACAACCACAAGCACAACCTCTACCATCACAACCACAAACACAGCCACCACCACAACCATCACAACCACCACAGCTACTACCACAACCACCACAACCACCACAGCTACTACCACAACCACCACAACCACCACAACTACCACAACCACCACAGTCTCAACCACCACAACCACCACAGTCTCAACCACCACAACCACCACAGTCTCAACCACCACAACCACCACCACAGCCACCACCACAGCTACCACAACCACCACCACAACCACCATCACAACTACCACAACCACCACCACAACTACCACAACCACCACAAGCACAACCTTTACCACCACAACCACCAACACAGCCACCACCACAACCATCACAACCACCACAGCTACCACCACAGCCACCACCACAACCACCAGAACCACATCCACCACAATCTCAACCACAACAACCACCACCACCACAACCACCACTACAACTACCACCACAACCGCCTCCACAGCTACCACCACAACCACCACCACAACCACCAACAACAATACCACCACCACCTCCCCAAGAACACCAGCTGACAGACAGCTGGACAGACAGCTGGTCCTCACTCTGACATTCCTGCGAGATTGAATTCTATTTTGTGTTTGTCTCAGAGCTGAATTACTGAAGGAAATCACACAATAGCTGTGACGTCGACAAAACAGCTGTGAGGGTTAGCAGAACAGCCGTGAGGTCGACAGAACAGCTGTGAGGGTCAGAAGAACAGTTGTGAGGTCGACAGAGCAGCTGTGAGGGGTCAGAAGAACAATTGTGAGGTCGACAGAACAGCTGTGAGGGTCAGAACAGTTGTGAGGTCGAAAGATCAGCTGTGAGGGTCAGAAGAACAGCCATGAGGTCGACATAATAGCTGTGAGGATCAGCAGAACAGCTGTAAGGTTCGACAGAACTGCTGAGATGGTCGACATAACAGCTCTGAGGTCGACAGAACAGCTGTGAGATCGACAGAATGGCTGTGGGGTCGACAGAATAGCTGTGAAGTCGACAGAATAGCTGTGGAATTGACAGAATAGCTTTGGGGTCGACAGAACAGCTGTAGGGTCGACAATATAGGCTCGCCCACTTTTACGGGTGTGGGGGAGACCTCACACGCCCACAATTTACTCTAAGGGGCAGTAATTGTGCCCTGCCCACCCCCGACCCCACTTAAGTGCCCACCTACCCCACCTTCCCCCACCCCAATACCCACACCCATTTCAAGACCCACACCCACCCAACACCCACACCCACCTCAAGACCCACACAACACTGTTTTACAGTGTTGTATGCTCCTGCCCATCCACTTACTCCACATCCCCCTCTGCCTACTCCACATCCTCCTTCACCTGCTCCACATCCTCCTTCACCTACTCCACATCCTCCTCCACCTACTCCACATCCTCCTTCACCTACTCCACATCCTCCTCCACCTACCCCACATCCTCCACATCCTCCTTCACCTACTCCACATCCTCCTCCACTTAGTACACATCCTTCTTCACCTACTCCACATCTTCCTACTCCCCTCCATTTACGCTTCCATCCCTTACTCCACCTCCTCCCCTCTATTTCTGTTCCACCTCTTCCACTAACTCCACCTCCTCCTCCCCCTCCCCCTTCCCCACCAACTCCTCCCCCTCCCCCTCCCCCTCCTCCAGTGCATCTTTCTAAGATGAAAGGTTGAGGTGTGGGAGGTAAGGAGAGGTTGCCATGGCAACACCTGATAGCATCACTTACTGTGATGGTGGTAGTGGTGGTGGTAGTTGTGATAGTAGTTGTGGTTGAGGTGGTGGTAGAGGTTGTGGTAGTTGTGGTAGTGGTAGTGATTGTGGTATTTGTGGTAGTGGTTGTGGTAGTGGTGGTGACAGTGGTTGTGGTAGTTGAGGAAATGGTGGTGATATTGGTTCAGGTAGTTGTGGTAGTGGTGGTGATAGTGATTGTGGTAGTTATAGTGGTGATGGCGGTATTGGTTGTGGAAGTGTAGTGCTGGTGATGGTGGTAGTGGTTGTAGTGGTGGTAGTGGTGGTGGTGGTGGTGTTGATGGTGGTAATGGTGGTGGTGGTGGGAGTAATGGTGGTGGTGGTGGTGGTGGTGGGAGTAATGGTGGTGGTGGTGGTGGTGGTGGTGGTGGTGGTGGTGGTGGTAGTAATGGATGTGGTGTTGGTAATGGTGGTAGTAATGGCGGTGGAGGTAGTAATGATGGTGGTAATGGTTGTGATAGTAATGGTGGTGGTGGTGGTGGTGGTGGTAGGAGTAATGGTGGTGATGGTGGTAGTAGTAGTGGTGGTGGTGGTAGTAATGGCGGTGGTGGTGGTAATTGTGGTGGTGTTGGTAATGGTGGTGGTGGTAGTAATGCGCTGGTGGTAGTAATGGTGGTGGTGATAGTAACGGTGATAGTAGTAATGGTGGTGATGGGAGTAGTAATGGTGGTTTTGGTAGTAATGGTGGTGGTGGTAGTAATGGTGGTAGTAGTGATGGTGGTGGTGGTAATGGTGGTGGTGGGGGTAATAATGGTGGTTGTGGTAGTAGTAATGGAGGTGATGGGGGTAGTAATGGTGGTTGTGGTAGTAATGGTGGTGGTGGTAGTAATGGTGGTGGTAGTAGTGATGGTGGTGGTGGTGGTAATGGTGGTGGTGGTGGTAGTAATGGTGGAGGTGGAGGGTTATGGTTGTCATAACAACCAGATAGTGTTCGCTGCCGGGGAGGAAGTGGAGGAAGTTGCGCTGGAGGAAGATTTGGTGGAGGAAGATGTGCTGGAGGAAGATGTACTGGAGGAAGATGTGCTGGAGGAAGATGTACTGGAGGAAGATGTGTGTAGGAAGATCTACTGGAGGAAGATGTGCTGGAGGAAGATGTACTGGAGGAAGATGTGCTGGAGGAAGACGTGCTGGAGGAAGATGTGCTGGAGGAAGATGTACTGGAGGAAGATGTGCTGGAGGAAGATATGCTGGAAGATGTGCTGGAGGAAGATGTACTGGAGGAAGATGTGCTGGAGGAAGATGTGCTGGAGGAAGATGTGTGGAGGAAGATCTACTGGAGGAAGATGTTCTGGAGGAAGATGTACTGGAGGAAGATGTGCTGGAGGAAGATGTGCTGGAGGACGATGTGCTGGAGGAAGATGTACTGGAGGAAGATGTACTGGAGGAAGATGTGCTGGAGGAAGAAGTACTGGAGGAAGATGTGCTGGAGGAAGATGTGCTTGAGGAAGATGTGCTGGAGGAAGATGTACTGGAGGAAGATGTGTGTAGGAAGATCTACTGGAGGAAGATGTGCTGGAGGAAGATGTGCTGGAGGAAGACGTGCTGGAGGAAGATGTGCTGGAGGAAGATGTACTGGAGGAAGATGTGCTGGAGGAAGATATGCTGGAAGATGTGCTGGAGGAAGATGTACTGGAGGAAGATGTGCTGGAGGAAGATGTGCTGGAGGAAGATGTGTGGAGGAAGATCTACTGGAGGAAGATGTTCTTAAGGAAGATGTACTGGAGGAAGATGTGCTGGAGGAAGACGTGCTGGAGGAAGACGTGCTGGAGGAAGATGTGCTGGAGGAAGATGTACTGGAGGAAGATGTACTGGAGGAAGATGTGCGGGAGGAAGATGCACTGGAGAAAGATGTGCTGGAGGGAGATTTGGAGGAAGATGTGCTGGAGGAAGATGTGCTGAAGGAAGATTTGGTGGAGGAAGATGCGCTGGAGGAAGATGTGCTGGAGGAAGATGTGCTGGAGGAAGATGTACTGGAGGAAGATGTGCTGGAGGAAGATGTGATGGAGGAAGATTTGGTGGAGGAAGATGTGCTGGAGGAAGATGTACTCGAGGAAGATGTGCTGGAGGAAGATTTGGTGGAGGAAGATGTGCTGGAGGAAAATGTGCTGGAGGAAGATTTGGTGGAGGAAGATGTGCTGGAGGAAGATGTACTTGAGGAAGATGTACTGGAGGAAGATTTGGTGGAGGAAGATGTGCTGGAGGAAGATGTACTGGAAGAAGATTTGGTGGAGGAAGATGTGCTGGAGGAAGATGTACTGGAGGAAGATTTGGTGGAGGAAGATGTGCTGGAGGAAGATGTACTGGAGGAAGATGTGCTGGAGGAAAATTTGGTGGAGGAAGATGTGCTGGAGGAAGATGTGCTGGAGGAAGATGTGCTGGAGGAAGATGTGCTGGAGGAAGACGTGCTGGAGGAAGATGTGCTGGAGGAAGATGTACTGGAGAAAGATGTACTGGAGGAAGATGTGCTGGAGGAAGATGTGATGGAGGAAGATGTGCTGGAGGAAGATGTGCTGGAGGAAGATGTGCTGGAGGAACATGTACTGGAGGAAGATGTGCTGGAGGAAGATTTGGTGGAGGAAGATGCGCTGGAGGAAGATGTGCTGGAGGAAGATGTGCTGGAGGAAGATGTTTATCTGGAGTTTATCTGGAGAGAGTTCCGGGGGTCAACGCCCCCGCGGCCCGGTCTGTGACCAGGCCTCCTTAGGTCAGTGTCCCAGGATGCGACCCACACCAGTCAACTAACACCCAGGTACCCATTTTACTGATGGGGAACATAGACAACAGGTGGAAAGAAACACGTCCAATGTTTCTACTCTGGCTGGGAATCGAACCCAGACCCTCACCGTGTGAAGCGAGAGCGTTAACCACCAGGCCACCAGAGCCCCCATGTGCTGGAGGAAGTTGTACTGGAGGAAGATGTGCTGGAGGAAGATGTGATGGAGGAAGATTTGGTGGAGGAAGATGTGCTGGAGGAAGATGTACTCGAGGAAGATATGCTGGAGGAAGATGTGCTGGAGGAAGATTTGGTGGAGGAAGATGTGCTGGAGGAAAATGTGCTGGAGGAGGATTTGGTGGAGGAAGATGTGCTGGAGGAAGATGGACTGGAGAAAGATGTGCTGGAGGAAAATGTGCTGGAGGAAGATGTGCTGGAGGAAGATGTGCTGGAGGAAGATGTACTGGAGGAAGATTTGGTGGAGGAAGATGTGCTGGAGGAAGATTTGGTGGAGGAGGATTTGGTGGAGGAAGATGTGCTGGAGGAAAATTTGGTGGAGGAAAATGTGCTGGAGGAAGATGTGCTGGAGGAAGATGTGCTGGAGGAAGATGTGCTGGAGGAAGATGTGCTGGAGGAAGATGTACTAGAGGAAGATGTGCTGGAGGAAGATGTGCTGGAGGAAGATGTGCTGGAGGAAGATGTGCTGGAGGAAGATGTGCTGGACGAAGATGTGCTGGACGAAGATGTGCTGGACGAAGATGTATCATGTGGGAATTCGACACGTGGATTGGGTAAAGTAATACTCACGTAGGCTGGTAGTACGTATAATTACAGACAAGGTGAGTAGCGCCCTTACAGCCGTAACCTAGTCTCTCTGCTCTCTCTCGTACAACTAACTGACTGGCCGCCCACAGTACCCATATGTGAGGGGGTCTTTGAATACTGGTAGGTCAACACAATATGAATAGACAGTGACTCAGGCAGAGACGGTTGGTAGTGAGTCTACTGGTACACTGGTTACTGGTAACTGGTTACTACTACTGAGAGATGTGCTGGAGGAAGATGTACTGGAGGAAGATGTGCTCGAGGAAGATGTGCTCGAGGAAGATGTACTGGAGGAAGATGTGCTGGAGGAAGATGTACTGGAGGAAGATGTGCTCGAGGAAGATGTGCTCGAGGAAGATGTGCTGGAGGAAGATGTGCTGGAGGAAGATGTGCTGGAGGAAGATGTACTGGAGAAAGATGTGTTTGTATGACTGATAAATTAATCATACAGCACAAGAGCCAGACTGTTACTAACCTCTGTGTTACACTGTGTTACTAACCTCTGTGTTACACTGTGTTACTAACCTCTGTGTTACACTGTGTTACTAACCTCTGTGTTACACTGTGTTACTAACCTCTGTGTTACACTGTGTTACTAACCTCTGTGTTACACTGTGTTACTAACCTCTGTGTTACACTGTGTTACTAACCTCTGTGTTACACTGTGTTACTAACCTCTGTGTTACACTGTGTTACTAACCTCTGTGTTACACTGTGTTACTAACCTCTGTGTTACACTGTGTTACTAACCTCTGTGTTACACTGTGTTACTAACCTCTGTGTTACACTGTGTTACTAACCTCTGTGTTACACTGTGTTACTAACCTCTGTGTTACACTGTGTTACTAACCTCTGTGTTACACTGTGTTACTAACCTCTGTGTTACACTGTGTTACTAACCTCTGTGTTACACTGTGTTACTAACCTCTGTGTTACACTGTGTTACTAACCTCTGTGTTACACTGTGTTACTAACCTCTGTGTTACACTGTGTTACTAACCTCTGTGTTACACTGTGTTACTAACCTCTGTGTTACACTGTATTACTAACCTCTGTGTTACACTGTGTTACTAACCTCTGTGTTACACTGTGTTACTAACCTCTGTGTTACACTGTGTTACTAACCTCTGTGTTACACTGTATTACTAACCTCTGTGTTACACTGTGTTACTAACCTCTGTGTTACACTGTATTACTAACCTCTGTGTTACACTGTGTTACTAACCTCTGTGTTACACTGTATTACTAACCTCTGTGTTACACTGTGTTACTAACCTCTGTGTTACACTGTGTTACTAACCTCTGTGTTACACTGTATTACTAACCTCTGTGTTACACTGTATTACTAACCTCTGTGTTACACTGTGTTAATAACCTCTGTGTTACACTGTGTTACTAACCTCTGTGTTACACTGTATTACTAACCTCTGTGTTACACTGTGTTACTAACCTCTGTGTTACATTGTGTTACTAACCTGTGTTACACTGTGTTACTAACCTCTGTGTTACACTGTGTTACTAACCTCTGTGTTACACTGTGTTACTAACCTCTGTGTTACACTGTGTTACTAACCTCTGTGTTACACTGTGTTACTAACCTCTGTGTTACACTGTGTTACTAACCTCTGTGTTACACTGTGTTACTAACCTCTGTGTTACACTGTGTTACTAACCTCTGTGTTACACTGTGTTACTAACCTCTGTGTTACACTGTGTTACTAACCTCTGTGTTACACTGTGTTACTAACCTCTGTGTTACACTGTGTTACTAACCTCTGTGTTACACTGTGTTACTAACCTCTGTGTTACACTGTGTTACTAACCTCTGTGTTACACTGTATTACTAACCTCTGTGTTACACTGTGTTACTAACCTCTGTGTTACACTGTGTTACTAACCTCTGTGTTACACTGTATTACTAACCTCTGTGTTACACTGTGTTACTAACCTCTGTGTTACACAGTGTATGTTCCTTGCTGTAACTCTCTCTGGCTGACCTCAACCACTCTAGATGGGACTTCCACATACACATATAACTATATATAAATGCAGATTCATATAAATCGACATATAAATCGCATACATTTGTATTGGTGAGTACGACCTTCGGTCATGATGAGTGGGGTCTGTAGGATGGGTAATACCTCACCAGTGTCGTAGGATGGAATACCTCAGCAGTCCTGGTCATGGACCGGGCCTCGGGGACGTTGATCCCCGGAATACCCTTCAGCTAGACTCCATGTAGTTCCTTTAAATATATGTTTGAATCAATGTTCAACTCCTGGTCCATGGATGAGAGAGGCTGCCTCTTCACCAGGTGAACGTGTGTTATTCCAGGTAGAGTCGTTCCCTTGAACGACTTTACCTGGACTTCCTGCTCACTTCTGCAACTTTGCAAGCTCCTGATCACGTGTTGACTGCGACATAAAAAGGCCTAGAGCTATCATTCAACTCCCTCCGTGGTTTTTTGCATCTTCTATCTATTGTTAGCGATTATTGCATTAGACACTGTGTCTATACAGTGTCCACCCGCTCATAGGCCTATGGTTTGGTCTTGACGGCTTCACATTTAAGCCTACAGAATGTAATATTTTCTTTTTACAATAATTGGCAATTAGTTTTGTTCTGTATATACCAGGCATCTCTTAACTATGGCTACACAATTATTCCAGATTCACTTATACCATCCCAAGAATTATAACTATAATTTTTAAGGGGATGGAGAAGTAAGCCAGCAAAAAAAAAAAAAACATACCACGGGCGGGAATAGAACCCACGGTCAGAGAGTCTCAAAACTCCAGACCATCGCGTTAGCCACTGGACCAGCTAGCCACAATAAGATTCGTCCAACTAGGTATATTTCTACACCATAGGAAGGTTAGCATAGGCACCACTGTGACCACAAATGCAAGTTTTTACAGACTTTGAGGGGACTTGAGCTAGAGTTCGTCACGGCCACGCTAGCTGGAGATTCGTCTGTAAAAACTTGCATTTGTGGTCACAGTGGGGCCTGTGCTAACCTTCCTATGGTGTAGAAATATACCTAGTTGGACGAATCTTATTGTGGCTAGCTGGTCCAGTGGCTAACGCGACGGTCTGGAGTTTAGAGACTCTCTGATCGCGGGTTCAATCCCCGCCCGTGGTATGGTTTGTTTACAATCGTGTCATTATGATTTCGTGAGTCATGTAAGCCAGCAAAATGTCTCTCTCAGATGACCAGAACTCCAGTGGCGGGTCATCATGCGACTTAACACCCGCGTCAGGAAACCCCGTCCTAACAAACCTAGCTTAATAACCTAGCCTAACCTAACCAAACCTGACAAACCTAGCCTAACCTAACCTAGCTTAACGTATTATAACCTAACCTAGCCTAACCTAACCTAACCTAACTTAGCCTAACCTAACCTAACTTAGCCTAACCTAACCTGACATAACATATCCTAGCCTTATCTAACCCAGCCAAACCTAACTAAGTCTAACCTAAGCTAACCTAACCTGACAAACCTAGCCTAACCTAACCTAGTCTAACCTAACCTAACCTAGCCCCCGCGGCCCGGTCTACGACCAGGCCTCCTGGTGGATCAAGGCCTGATCAACAAGGCTGTTACTGCTGGCCGCAGGCAGTCCAACGTACGAACCACAGCCCGGCTGATCCGGCACTGACTTTAGGTATCTGTCCAGCTCTCTCTTGAAAACAACCAGGGGTTTATTAGTAATTCCCCTTATGCTTGGTGGGAGGCTGTTGAACAGTCTTGGGCCCCGGACACTTATTGTGTTTTCTCTTAGTGTACCAATGGAGCCCCTACTTTTAATTGGGGGTATTTTACATCGCCTGCCCAGTCTTTTCCTTTCGTAGGGAGTGATTTCTGTGAGCAGATTCGGGACCATTCCTTCCAGGATTTTCCAAGTGTAGATTATGATATATATCTCTCTCCTGCGTACAAGTCAAGTGCTTCCAAGCGTTCCCAGTAGTTAAGGTGCTTGACAGAACTTATACGTGCAGTAAAGGATCTCTGTACACACTCTAGATCTGCAATTTCACCTGCTTTGAATGGAGATGTTAATGTACAGCAGTATTCCAGCCTAGAGAGAACAAATGATTTGAAGAGGATCATCATTGGCTCGGCATCTCTCGTTTTGAAAGTTTTCGTTATCCATCCTATCATTTTCTTTGCACCTGTGATCGTGGCACTGTTGTGATCCTTGAAAGTGAGATCCTCAGACATTACTACTCACAGGTCCCTTACATTATTTTTCCGCTCTATTGTATGGCCAGAGTTTGTAGTATACTCTGTTCTAGTTATTATCTCCTCCAGTTTTCCATAACGGAGTAGTTGAAATTTGTCCTCATTGAACATCATATTGTTTTCCGTTGCCCAATGGAAAACTTTGTTTATATCTTCTTGGAGGTTAACCATGTCCTCAATAGATGGCAGTCTCATGCAGATCCTAGTATCATCTGCAAAGGATGATACGGTGCTGTGGTGTATATCTCTGTCTATGTCTGATATGAGGATGAGGAATAGGATGGGGGCGAGTACTGTGCCTTGTGGAACAGAGCTCTTCACTGTGGCAGCCTCCGATTTAACTCTGTTGACCACTAACCTAACCTGACAACGCTAGCCTAACCTGACAACCCTAGCCTAACCTGACAACCCTAGCCTAACCTGACAACCCTAGCCTAACCTAACCTGACAACCTTAGCCTAACCTAACCTAACCTGACAACCCTAGCCTAACCTATCCTAGCTGAACCTAGCCTAACCTAAACTAACCCAACCTGACAAACCTAGCCTAACCTAGCCTAACCTAACCTAGGCTAACCAAACCTAACCTAACATAACCTAACCTAACCTAACCTAATCTTACCTAACCTAACCTAGCCTAACCTAACCTAATATAACATAACATAAATAACGAAAAAAGGCACAATACCGTGACTGGAACGATACACAAATAACCAGCCCATAGAAGAGATGAGCTTACGACTACGTTTCGGTCCGACTTGGACCATTTGCAAATTCACACTAACGAGAAGGAGAGCGGGATGGGTATATATAGGCAGGAGGTGGTAGTAGTAGTAGTAGTAGTAGTAGTAGTAGTAGTAGTAGTAGTAGTAGTAGTAGTGGAAGTAGTGAAGGTGGAAGGAAGTAGTAGTAGGGAGGTAGTAAGAGTAGGAGGGGCCAGTCAAATACTAAGAAAGAGGAGCACTGCAAGGGAGCTGCTGCCCATAGAGGGTCAGAGCAAGAACACCAAGGGGGGGGGGACAAATAAGTAAATAAAGAAGGAACAAATATACAGGGCAGAAGAAAGACAACCTAAAGGAGAAAAAGGAAAGGGGAAGAGGGAGAAGAAAAAAGGAGGAATCAGGTTAGGTCACGAGTGTTCTGAAGTTTGGAGCATTTTACAATGTAGTGGGAGAGGAAGGCATCTACAGAGATGAAGCCAGAATTAAGATTCATACAAGGAAAGTTGTGTATTAGGGAGGATTCAACAAGACTGCGACTGTTAATTAAAGTTGGAAGTAGGGAAGACAGTTTTAGCAGAAGACCAGTCTATAGGATGGCTGTGATCTCTGACGTGACAGAAAAGAGCATTGTTAGTGTCGGCAATCCTAACACTGTTTTTGTGCTCCTTAAGTCTGTCAGAAAGAGATCGACCAGTTTCTCCAAAGTATTGAAGAGGACAGGAGGAACAAGAAACAGAGTAGACACCAGGAGCATCTGTAGAGGAAGGAGAGGTATGAACGAGATTAGTGCGAAGAGTGTTAGTCTGGCGAAAAGTAAGCGTGATGTCTAAGGGATAGAGAGAGTTGTTAAGATTACAAAGACCAGAAATGTAGGGAAGGCAGAGGATAGAAGAGTTCCCAGGAGCAGAGAGTTTGGGAGAGAAGAAATTATGTTTAGCACATGAGAAGGCAGACTCTATGAAATGGGAAGGGTAGCCAAGACGGGAAAATTAATTATGAAGAGTGGAAATTTCAGATTGAAGGAACTGAGGATCACATATGTGGAGAGCACGGAGAAAGGAGATAAAAACACCTTCCAATGTCCCTCTTGATGATGTCCTTGATTTTCTCAGAGTAAAAGCCCATGATGTCTTTCTTAATCTTATCCGCCTCTGTGTGGACTCTAATTTCTTTTCCTTCCAAGGGAAATATCCTCAAACCTTGGGTGTCACTATGGGCTCTCCTCTCTCTCCTGTCCTTGCTAACCTCTACATGGATACATGGAATACTTCGAGACTGTTCTTCTTCCTACCATTGATTTGCGCCCTTCACTCTGGCTCCGCTATGTTGATGACATCTTTCTTTGCTCTGTGGGTTCATGACTCTTGTCTCTTCCAACCATTTCTTGATGCTCTTAATAATCTTGCCCCTTACATTAAGTTTAAAGCTGAATGGGACTCTAACTTCTTGCTTCCTTTTCTTGATGTTTAAGTCCACCACTCAGATACGGGTTCTGCCTTTTCCGTTTACTGCAAGCCTATGCACAATGGCATGTACATTCACTACTCTTCTTATCTAGCTTCCTCTGTCAAGAAAAGTGTTCTTATCTCCCTCTTTCTCAGTGCTCTCCGCATGTGTTGTCCTCAGTTCCTTCAGTCAGAAATTTCCACTCTTCATAATTCGTTTTCCCGTCTTGGCTACCCTTCCCATTTCATAGAGGCTGCCTTCTCACGTGCTAAACGTAATTTCTTCTCTCCCAAACTCTCTACTCCTGGGAACTCTTCTGTTCTCTGGGTTCCCTACATTTCCTGTCTTTTTAATCTTAACAACTCTCTCCATTCCTTAGACATTAAACTTACTTTCCGCCAGACTATCACTCTTCGCACTAATCTCGTTCATACCTCTCCTCCCTCTACAGATGTTCCTGCTGTCTACTCTATTTCTTGCTCCTCCTGTCCTCTTCAATACTTTGGAGAAACTGGTCGATCTCTTTCTGACAGACTTAGGGAGCACAAAAACAGTGTTAGGCTTGCCAACACTAACAATGCTCTTTTCTGTCATGTCAGAGATCACAGCCATCCTATTGACTGGTCTTCTGCTAAAACTGTCTTCCCTACTTCCAACTTTAACAGTTGCTGACTTGTTGAATCCTCCCTAATACACAACTTTCCTTGTATGAATCTTAATTCTGGCTTTATCTCTGTAGATGCCTTCCTCTCCCACTACATTGTAAAATGCTCCAAACTTCAGAACACTCGTGACCTAACCTGATTCCTCCTTTTTCTTCTTCCCCCTCTTCCCCTTTCCTTTTTTCTCCTTTGGGTTGTCTTTCTTCTGCCCTGTATATTTGTTCCTTCTTTATTTACTTATTTGTCCCCCCCCTCGGTGTTCTTGCTCTGACCCTCTATGGGCAGCAGCTCCCTTGCAGTGCTCCTCTTTCTTAGTATTTGACTGGCCCCTCCTACTCTTACTACCTCCCTACTACTACTTCCTTCCACCTTCACTACTTCCACTACTACTACTACTACTACTACTACTACTACTACTACTACTACTACTACTACTACCACCACCACCACCACCACCACCACCACCACCACCACCACCACCTCCTCCTGCCTATATATACCCATCCTGCTCTCCTCGTTAGTGTGACTGTAAATGGTCCAAGTTCGACCGAAACGTCAACCACAGTCTACCTCCATCTCCCATCAACCATCAAACACCTACCACCATCAACCACCATCTACTGCCATCAGCCACCTACCACCATGAACCACCATCTACTACCATCAACCATCAAACACCTACCACCATCAACCACCATATGCCACCATCAACCACCAACCACCATCTACCACCTACCACCATCAACCACCATCAACCATCATCAAACACCCACCATCAACCACCATCTACCACCATATACCACCATCAACCACCATATACCACCATCAACCACCAACCACCATCTACCACCTACCACCATCAACCACCATCAACCATCATCAAACACCTACCACCATCTACCACCATCAACCATCTACCACCAACCTCCATCAACCACCATCTACCACCATCTACCACTCTCAGTAGTAGTACCAGTTCCTAGTAACCAGTTACCAGGAACCAGTGTACCAGTAGATGACTCACTACCAACCGTCTGTGTGAATCATTGACTGTATTCATATTGCTGCTGACCATAGCAGGATTTCAAACACCCTCACCCATAGGCACTGTGGGTCAGTCGTAGTTAGGGAGGAGAGAGAGGCAGGTCGGCTGTTGGTGCTTCGCCATACTTTCCGTTATATTATATGTACTACCAGCCTACATGAGTATTCTTACCCCATCCACATATCGAAAACCCACTTGACAAATGGTGGCAGTGGTGGGATACTGAGTACACCATCCCCATTCACAATTCCTTTGAAGCCTTAAGCAGTCTCGAGAATGACAATCCTGCTGATGATTTGCTTCACATGTCTCTGGCATAGATGATTTTGGGGATGAAGTGGAACAAATCTTTGCTGATGACAATCCACCTTTTTGTTTGCACATAACTTCCAATGCAACCATAGGCCCTATAGTGCAAGCATCTGTTCATAATGTGCCCATTCATTTGTTCATGGACTCTGGTGCACAAGTCAATATTATCAGGTCTAGTTTGTTTAGGGATAAGCAGTTGCGACATGTTATTCTCTTAGAACCGACTCATGTGTCCTCCCTTAGTGGAGTAACTGGTTCTCACCTGCGTGTCCGAGGTCGGACTTCCCTAACTTTTTCTATCCAAGGTAGAGACTTCACTGCTTCCTTCCTTGTTGTCGACCAGATTACTTTCCCTGGTGACCTTCTACTGGGATTTGCTTCCATGTGAGACTTACGCATTGTGCTCGACCCTTATGGCATGCCCAAATTGATGACTTGATCGTACCATTTTGGGGTTACCAGCTTGGATCCGAGATCTGCCATACTGCCGCAGAGTACGACATTTGAATTAAGTCCTTACAGGCCAGTGCATTTTCCAGTAGCATACCCAAGCGGTCAGGCACTGATGATCCTGTCACTCCTGTCTGTGTTCCTGCAACTTCAGACTTGCAAGATAGTGTCCAGTTACCTCAAGTGTCCGAGGACGCTCTGACTACCTTGAGTGCTGAGCCTATCCCTGCAATGTCTGCTAGTTCAAGTAGTAGTTTATCCACAGGGGACGCCTTGTCGGAAAACAATTACTTGCAACTAGTAATGCCATCTCTTGTTGATGTCACATGCCGTCTGCAGAAAGACGTTTCTGTCGTGGCTACTGCCCTCACTAGAGTGTCTGTTGTTGTTCCTAGTGTTCCAGATGGTGATAACGTCCTAGTTGACAGTGATTCCTGCAAAGTAAAAGGTCTATTTGTTGAACCATCCTTACATGTTGTAAGAGATAGTAAGATCCATTTCTTCCTAGCTAACACTTCTGGTCACAGTGTTCGTCTCAGAGCAAATACCAATCTTGTTGACCTTGTTCACTATCCTTACCCTGTTCAGGTAGAGGATGAGTTGTCACCTGACTTCACTGGATCAATCTGTTCCACCAGTTGAGGAGAAAGACTTAGCTCCCACTGACTTCCCAGATGAAGTCAAGCGTTTGTTGACTCTGTTGAACAAACGTCGTAAAGCCATTGCCTTACCAGGTGAGAAGATGGGTATAACGAACTTATTGTCCCATCGTATTCCACTTGAACCTGGTACTAGACCTATCTATATACCTGCGTACAGAATGCCTCATTCACAAGTTGCTGTCGCAGAAGAATTGATCAATCAAATGCTTGATGATGGAGTTATTGCACCTAGCAATTCACCTTGGAATGCGCCCTTGATCCTAGTACCTAAGAAGGATGGTACTTGGCGCCCAGTGATTGACTTTAGGAAGTTAAATGCGAAAACTATTCCAGATCGCTTCCCGCTCCCTGTACTGGGTGATCTTTTACGTAACATCGGAGATAACAAAGTCTTTTCAACCCTGGACTTGTTACAAGGGTTTTGGCAAGTCCCTCTTCACGAGGACAGCCAAGAGCTAACTGCATTCTCCACTCCTACAGATCATTATCACTTCCTCTGTATGGCGTTTGGATTACGATCCTCCCCTATCACGTTCTCAAGGCTCATGACTAATATCTTTAGAGGTCTCATAGGTAATGCACTTATGGTGTACTTAGATGACGTAATCGTTATGTCTAAAGACGTGGATACACACTTGAAAAGACTTGATGTAGTACTTGGTAAGCTTGAAGAAGCCAATTTAAAGATCAAACTGTCTAAATGTCCATTTTTCAGATCAGAAATTAAGTTTCTTGGTCACGTAGTCACTCCTAGAGTGGTTACGACTGACCAAAGTAAAGTAACTGCAGTACTAAATTTTCCAACACCCAAAACTGCTGATGCCGTAAGATCCTTTGTGGGCTTAGCAGGTTTTTATAGATCTTTCATTGCCAATTTTTCTTCCATAGCTGCTCCTCTGAGTTGCTTAAGAAAGATGCTCCTTTTGTTTGGACCTTCCGTCAAGAAAGAGCATTCCAAACTCTAAAAGAAAAGCTAACATCTGCTCCAATTTTGAAATTTTCAGATTTTTCTAAGCCCTTCTATCTGACAACTGATGCTAGTTCAATTGGCATAGGTGCCGTACTAGCTCAGAAGACTGATGGCAAGTACAACGTAGTTGCATTTGCTAGCCGAGTCCTTACGAAGGCTGAACGTAATTATACAGTAACTGAGCAAGAAGCTTTAGCAATAGTATGGTCTTTAAAGCACTTCCGAGACATTATTTATCAGTACTCTGTTCATGTCTTGATAGACCACGCTCCACTGATACCTTTATTCCAGAACAAACAACCTACTGGAAGGTTAGCCAGATGGACCTTGACTATCCAAGAGTTCAATCCCACCTTTGAACACTTACCTGGCAAGTCAAATGTAGTCGCAGATGCCTTATCGCGACATGTTAGTATAGTAACTGCAGACCCTCAATTTAGTGCTGAGGATGTAAAGAATGCTCAACGAACAGATCCCATGTGGTCTGGTGTGATTCGATTCCTGCTCCAGGAAGATCTTATTCTGACTGTGAAGCCACCAGTACCCATCAGTGACTTTGTCATGAACCAAGAATTACTGTATCGAACAGCCGAGTTGGGTACTCCTAGCAGAAGAGTTTACCAGTTAGTAATTCCACAGTCACTAGTGAATGTAGCCTTACAGCTAGTTCATGATGTACCAGGTGTTGCGCACCCTGGTATGGATTGTTCAGTAAAACAAGCCAGATTGAAATACTTTTGGCCTCGTATGGCAACTGATATTTCTGAGTATGTTAAGAAATGTAGTGTCTGCATGCAACATAAAGGTAATGCTAATGGTCCTAATCCAATCCAAGTGTATCCAACTACTAGCGAACCGTGGGAAAGAGTTGCGCTAGATTTGTTAACTAATTTCCAATGTTCCCTCCAGGGCAACAAACATCTATGTGTTATGGTAGACCATTTCACCAGATATTGTGAGTTAGTTCCTATTGCAGATAAGACTGCCGAGACAGTAGCTAAAGCGTTTAAAGAACGCATTATCTGCAGGCATACCACCCCTAAGTCCCTAGTAACAGATAATGGTGGTGAATTCTGTAATGAGATTCTTGAAAATTTGTGTACCTTGTACAAGATCTCTAAATCCACCATTGTTCCTCATCATCCTGCCAGCAATGGGTTAGCGGAACGAACCAATAAGAAAGTACTTGATGTCTTGAGAGCCACTATCAATCCCAACAGTGAAACTTGGGATGAAGTTATACCTGATGTGCAGTGCGCTATAAATTCTGCTTACAATGTTTCTATAGGTGACACTCCACATTACGCATTGTACGGTGTAGATAAACATTTGCCTTATGAGTTGTTAAATTCTAATCCGAAACCAAATTACAACCTTGATGATTTCATTGCAACTCGTACCAGCTTAGCTCAAAGTGTTTTTAGAAGAATCCGTGAAACACTTCATAAATCAACAGCAGAATTTACAAGAGTCGCAAACACTCGAGCAAAGCCATTCAAAATCAAAGTTAGGTTCGAGAGTTATGCTGACTAACTTTAACAAAACGTCTGCAGAATCATTGACTGGTACACTGGTTACTGGTAACTGGTTACTAGGAACTGGTACTACTACTGAGACCACCATCTACCACCAACCACCATCTACCACCATCAATCACCAACTACCATCATCCACCTTCAACCACCATCAACCAACACCAACCAACACCAACCACCATCAACCATCTACCACATCCACCACCATCACCCACCAACCACCACCATCAACCACCATCTACCATCAACCACCATCTACCACCCATCAACCACCATCTACCACCATCCAAAACCATCTACCACCATCAACCACCATCTACCACCATCAACCACCATCAACCACCATCTACCACCATCAACCACCATCTACCACCAACCACCATCAACCACCATCAACTACCATCAACCATCAAGCACCAACTACCCATCAACCACCATCTACCACCATCAAATGCCATCTACCACCATTATCCACCATTAACCAACATCTACCACCATCAAGCGCCATCAATCACTATCAACCACCATCTACCACCATCAACCACCATCAATCACCATCTACCACCACCCACCATCTATCACCAACCACCATCTACCACCAACCATCTACCACCAACCATCTACCACCATCAATCACCATCTACCACCCATCAATCACCATCTACCATCTACCAGCATTAACCACCATCTACCACCATTAACCACTATCTACAACCATCTAATACCATCAACCACCAACCACCATCAACCACTATCAACCACCATCAACCACCCATCAACCATCAACCACCATCAACCATCTACCACCATCAACCACCATCAACCACCATCACCCACCATCTACCACCATTCACCATCATCCACCATCAACCACCAACCACCATGTACCACCATCAACCACCATCTACCACCAACCACAATCAGCCATCAACCATCATCACTACCAACCACCATCTACCACCATCAACCACCAACCACCATCAGCCACCAACCATCATCAACCACCAACCATCAACCACCACTACCACCAACCATCAACCACCATCAACCATCAACCACCATCAACTACCATCAACCACCATCACCCATCATCAACCACCATTAACCACCATTAACCACCAACCACCATCAACCACCATCAACCACCAACCACCATCTACCATCAACCACCAAGCATCATCAACCATCATCAACCACCATTACCATCAACCATCAACCACTATCAATCACCATCAACCACCATCAGCCATCTACCACCATCAACCACCATCATCCACCAACGACCATCTACCACCATCAACCACCATCCACCAACGACCATCTACCACCATCAACCACCAACCATTATCAACCATCAACCACCATCTACCACAATCACCAACCACCATCAACCATCAACCACCATCAACCACCATTAACCACCATTACCACCAACCATCAACCACCAACCACCATCAACCACCATTACCACCAACCACCATCTACCACCATCAACCACCATCAATCACCATCAACCACCATTACCATCAACCACCATCTACCACCATCTACCACCATTAACCACCATTACCATCAACCACCATCTACCACCATTAACCACCATTACCACCAACCACCATCTACCACCATCTACCACCATCTACCACCATCAACCACCATCACCTACCACCATCTACCACCATCAACCACCATCTACCACCATCAACCACGATCAACCACCATCAACCTGTCTTCTGACTCGTCACCAAAAATTAAACTGTTTTTAAACTTCAGTTCTGATGACCTCAACAATATTATTATTTACTGAGGCAGGAGGAAGAGGAAGAAGAGGAAGAGGAGGAAGAGGAAGAAGAGGAGGAAGAGGAAGAAGAGGAAGAGGAGGAAGAGGAAGAAGAGGAGGAAGAGGAAGAAGAGGAAGAGGAGGAAGAGGAAGAAGAGGAGGAAGAGGAAGAAGAGGAGGAAGAGGAAGAAGAGGAAGAGGAGGGAGAGGAAGAGGAAGAAGAGGAAGAAGAGGAAGAAGAGGGAGAGGAAGAGGAAGAAGAGGAAGAAGAGGAAGAGGAGGAAGAGGAGGGAGAGGAAGAGGAAGAAGAGGAAGAGGAGGAAGAAGAGGAGGAAGAGGAAGAAGAGGAAGAAGAGGAGGAAGAGGAAGAAGAGGAAGAGGAGGGAGAGGAAGAGGAAGAAGAGGAAGAGGAGGAAGAGGAAGAAGAGGGAGAGGAAGAAGAGGAAGAGGAGGAAGAGGAGGAAGAGGAAGAAGAGGAAGAGGAGGAAGAGGAAGAAGAGGAGGAAGAGGAAGAAGAGGAAGAGGAGGGAGAGGAAGAAGAGGAAGAGGAAGAAGAGGAGGAAGAGGAAGAAGAGGAAGAGGAGGGAGAGGAAGAGGAAGAAGAGGAAGAGGAGGAAGAGGAAGAAGAGGAGGAAGAGGAAGAAGAGGAGGAAGAGGAAGAGGAAGAGGAGGGAGAGGAAGAGGAAGAAGAGGAAGAGGAGGAAGAGGAAGAAGAGGGAGAGGAAGAAGAGGAAGAGGAGGAAGAGGAGGAAGAGGAAGAGGAGGAAGAGGAAAAAGAGGAGGAAGAGGAAGAGGAAGAGGAGGGAGAGGAAGAAGAGGAGGAAGAGGAAGAAGAGGAGGAAGAGGAAGAAGAGGAAGAGGAGGAGGAAGAGGAAGAAGAGGAAGAGGAAGAAGAGGAAGAGGAGGAGGAAGAGGAAGAAGAGGAAGAGGAGGAGGAAGAGGAAGAAGAGGAAGAGGAGGAGGAAGAGGAAGAAGAGGAAGAGGAGGAGGAAGAGGAAGAAGAGGAAGAGGAGGAGGAAGAGGAAGAAGAGGAAGAGGAGGAAGAGGAAGAAGAGGAGGAAGAGGAAGAAGAGGAGGAAGAGGAAGAAGAGGAAGAGGAGGGAGAGGAAGAGGAAGAAGAGGAAGAGGAGGAAGAGGAAGAAGAGGGAGAGGAAGAAGAGGAAGAGGAGGAAGAGGAGGAAGAGGAAGAAGAGGGAGAGGAAGAAGAGGAAGAGGAAGAAGAGGAAGAGGAGGAAGAGGAAGAGGAGGAAGAGGAAGAGGAGGAAGAGGAAGAAGAGGGAGAAGAGGAAGAGGAGGGAGAGGAAGAGGAAGAAGAGGAAGAGGAGGAAGACGAGGAAGAGGAAGAAGAGGGAGAGGAAGAAGAAGAGGAAGAGGAGGAAGAGGAAGAGGAGGAAGAGGAAGAAGAGGAAGAGGAGGAAGAGGAGGAAGAGGAAGAAGAGGAGGAAGAGGAAGAAGAGGGAGAGGAAGAAGAGGAAGAGGAAGAAGAGGAAGAGGAGGAAGAGGAAGAGGAGGAAGAGGAAGAAGAGGGAGAAGAGGAAGAGGAGGGAGAGGAAGAGGAAGAAGAGGAAGAGGAAGAGGGAGAGGAAGAGGGATAGGAAGATGAAGAAGAGGAAGAGGAAGAGGAAGAAGAGGGAGAAGAGGAAGAGGAGGGAGAGGAAGAGGAAGAAGAGGAAGAGGAAGTGGAGGGAGAGGAAGAGGAAGAAGAGGAAGAAGAGGAAGAAGAGGAAGAGGAGGGAGAGGAAGAGGAAGAAGAGGAAGAAGAGGAAGAGGAAGAGGGAGAGGAAGAGGGATAGGAAGATGAAGAAGAGGAAGATGAGGAAGAGGAAGAGGGAGAGGAAGATGAGGAAGGAGAGGAAGAGGAAGATGAGGAAGAGGAAGAAGAGGAAGAGGAAAAAGAGGAAGAGGAAGAGGAAGAGGGAGAGGAAGAAGAGGAGGAAGAGGAAGAGGAAGAGGGAGAGGGAGATGAAGAGGAAGAAGAGGAGGAAGAGGAAGAGGGAGAGGAAGAGGGATAGGAAGATGAGGAAGAAGAGGAAGAGGAAGATGAGGAAGAGGAAGAAGAGGAAGAGGAAGAGGGAGAGGAAGAAGAGGAAGAGGAAGAAGAGGAAAAGGAAGAAGAGGAAAAGGAAGAAGAGGGAGAGGAAGAAGAGGAGGAAGATAAAGAAGATGAAGAGGAAGAGGGAGAGGAAGATGAGGAGGAAGAAGAGGAAAAGGAAGAAGAGGGAGAGGAAGAAGAGGGAGAGGAAGATGAAGAAGGGGAGGAAGAGGAAGATGAGGAAGAGGAAGAAGTGGAAGAGGGAGAGGAAGAAGAGGAAGAACAGGAAGAGGGAGAGGAAGATGAGGAAGAGGAAGAGGAGGAAGAAGAGGAAGAGAGAGAGGAAGATGAGGAAGAAGAAGAGGAAGAGGAAGATGAAGAGGAGGAAGAGGAAGAAGAGGAAGATGACAAGGAAGAGGGAGAGGAAGAAGAGGAAGAGGAAGAGGAGGAAGAGGAAGAGGAGGAAGAGGAAGAGGAAGAAGAGGGAGAGGAAGAAGAGGAAGAAGAGGAAAAGGAGGAAGAGGAAGAAGAGGTAGAAGAGGAAGAAGAAGAGGAGGAGGAGAGGAAGATGAAGAGGAGGGGAGGAAGATGAAGAGGGAAGGAAGAAGATGAAGAGAGGAGGAAGAAGATGAGGGGAGGAAGATGAAGAGGAGGGGAGGAAGATGAAGAGGAGGGGAGGAAGATGAAGAGGGAAGGAAGAAGATGAAGAGAGGAGGAAGATGAAGAGAAGGGGAGGAAGATGAAGAGGGAAGGAAGAAGATGAAGAGCGGAGGAAGAAGATGAGGAGGGGAGGAAGATGAAGAGGAGGGGAGGAAGATGAAGAGGGAAGGAAGAAGATGAAGAGAAGGGGAGGAAGATGAAGAGAAGGGGAGGAAGATGAAGAGGAGGGGAGGAAGATGAAGAGGGGAGGAAGATGAAGAGGGAAGGAAGATGAAGAGAAGGGGAGGAAGATGAAGAGAAGGGGAGGAAGATGAAGAGAAGGGGAGGAAGATGAAGAGGAGGGGAGGAAGATGAAGAGAAGGGGAGGAAGATGAAGAGAAGGGGAGGAAGATGAAGAGAAGGGGAGGAAGATGAAGAGAAGGGGAGGAAGATGAAGAGAAGGGGAGGAAGATGAAGAGGAGGGGAGGAAGATGAAGAGGGGAGGAAGATGAAGAGGAGGGGAGGAAGATGAAGAGGAGGGGAGGAAGATGAAGAGGGAAGGAAGAAGATGAAGAGAGGAGGAAGATGAAGAGAAGGGGAGGAAGATGAAGAGAAGGGGAGGAAGATGAAGAGGGAAGGAAGAAGATGAAGAGAGGAGGAAGAAGATGAGGAGGGGAGGAAGATGAAGAGGAGGGGAGGAAGATGAAGAGGGAAGGAAGAAGATGAAGAGAGGAGGAAGAAGATGAGGAGGGGAGGAAGATGAAGAGGAGGGGAGGAAGATGAAGAAGGAAGGAAGAAGATGAAGAGAGGAGGAAGATGAAGAGAAGGGGAGGAAGATGAAGAGAAGGGGAGGAAGATGAAGAGGAGGGGAGGAAGATGAAGAGGGGAGGAAGATGAAGAGGAGGGGAGGAAGATGAAAAGGAGGGGAGGAAGATGAAGAGGAGGGGAGGAAGATGAAGAGGAGGGGAGGAAGATGAAGAGGGGAGGAAGATGAAGAGGAGGGGAGGAAGATGAAGAGGGAAGGAAGAAGATGAAGAGGAAGAAGATGAAGAGGGGAGGAAGAAGATGAAGAGGAAGAAGATGAAGAGGAGGGGGAGAGGAAGAAGAGGTCAAGAATTATATTTAACAAACAACAACAACAGCTTGTGGTCAACAATAGAGGTGTATAACACAGAGTTCATCATAATACAACTGTTGTATAATCTTGTTTAAGTTGATCATAATACAACTGTTGTATAATCTTGTATAAGTTGATCATAATACAACTGTTGTATAATCTTGTATAAGTTGATCATTATACAACTGTGGAAAATTGCATTTATCTGAATGTATCATTATGTTCATAACAGTAAATGAACAAAGATAATTATTATTTATCAGTTAGACAAGTAGGAATTTGGGACACCTAGGTCGCAAAAAATGTCCCCCTTCGATACCTACCACTGTCATATCCACAAGTTGCTCTGGACCTATTAATTATAAATGAAATATACATACACCAGGAATTCTGGTAAATATATAAATTTGTGGACTGTATATTAAAATTAAAAAAAGATTATATATTCACACATTTACATAACAGAAGGAAAATATCTTAATATCACTCACCAATTTGACTGGAGATTAATGTGTCATGTACAGGACCCCCCCTTTTGCCTATATGGAAAAATTTACTGGCCAGAATTTAAACATAAATTAGACAGCTTATCTGAGGTTCCTGGAGTTGTCCTGTCCTGTCGCCTGATATCTCAAGTTATGCAGGAATGCACATCCAACAATTTCGCCTCCTATTTGAGAGGTGTCAATTTAATTTTTAACCTCTAGAGCACGAAAAATTCTTCCCATCATTCACAACGTCTGTTCAATTCAAACCATAATGGCGACTGTCCTTCTGCGCAGGCGCAGCTTCTTCCCATTTTCGATAATATAATTTTTATTATATACAATATAGGACATCTATTTACCTATAAATTACTGTATTTCTGGAAAATATACAGTATTTTCCACACTGCGGCCGGGCGGAGTTCGTTGCTAAACGACTCAAATTGCTCATTTGTCAGTGGTGGAGGACCTGGGTACATATAGGATCTGGCATCCACACGGCGACATATTACACAAGATTTAATCACCCTTTTTACACTTTGCCGTCCTTGTGGAATCCAGAAAGTTTCCCTAATACAATTTAAGGTATCTTGTACCCCACCATGCATTACATTTTTATGGGCATTTAGAACAATTAAATTTGTTAGATGATGAGTTTTGGGCAGTAAGATAGGGTGTTTAGCATAATCACCCAATTCAGCATTTTGTAACCTACCTCTGCACCTAATTACATTGTTCTCTAAATACAGCCCCAATTTCTCTATTATGGAACCTTTCACAATTTTTCTTTCCATCATCAATTAAATCTCATTTCCATAGATTTCTTCTTGTACCCTCTTTATCCAATATTCAAGAGGATGTGAAAATTTATATGAGAGATTCAGCTTGTTTATAAATTTAAACACCAACTTAGTTACATTGATTAGTTTTGGTAAAGAAGAAAACCTATTTATATCAATTGCTAAGGAAGGACAAACTATTGGAGCAGTGGTCACAGTAATTTCAACAGGAGCAATATACACCTTTTGTACAGGCCAATTAGCTTTATTTACCAACCAGCTCGGTCCTTTAAATCATGATACAGCATTTACAAATTTAGCATAAGGTAAACCTCGAGACAAGAAATCAGCTGGATTCTCCTCACCAGGTATATGATTAAATGTTAACATATGCTGACCCAAACTATTATACTTCTCTTCCATCTGATTAATTTCAGCGACTGTTTTGTACGTACACAATTTTACTGTTTCCATTACGAATCCATTGTAAGAATACCTCATTATCAGACCAAATTACAGTGTCGCTAATATTTACCTCGTGCAACTTATTTCTTATATAATTAGCTAATTTGACACCTACATAAATGGCTGTTAATTCCAACTGAGGTAAGGTACATGATTTAATTGGAGACACTTTAGCCTTAGACATAACAAGAGAAATAACACTATTACAATGAAGGTAAGCAACTGCTCCATATGCCAATTTTGAAACATCACAAAAAATGTGGAGTACATTTTTCCCATTTGGATTGGTCACCTGGCGTGGGAACTCCAACATTGGAATTTTCTCATAATCTCCAATTAATTCATCCCACCTGTTAATGAATTCCTCAGGTAGAATTTCATCCCAAGCACATTTAAGTTTCCATGCTTCCTGTATTAATAATTTCCCTCTTATAGTAAGGGGTGACACTAAACCTAGTGGATCAAAACATTTGGAAACTTCAGCAAGCAAAACTCTCTTAGTTAATTTATTGGGCATACTGTAATTATTAGGTTTTAACATTAACAAATCTCTCTCAGTATCCCAAGTTAAACCCAATACATTACTTCATTTTGGCACTTCATCTCCAGGGAAATCTTTACTTATTTTGTCCTTTAATTTGGATGAATTACTATTCCATTCCCTCAGAGGCATATTTGCACTTTGCATTATTTTATTAGCCTCTCCATAAGTCATTAACAGTTCCTCTTCAGTTGACGCCACACCCAGGAAATTGTCCACATAATATTGTTTGCTCATTACTTTACTCTATGGACTTTCCATACATTTAAGGTGTGCATTTATCGTCGCTTGGAGTAGGAACGGACTGGATGTAGCACCAAATAATACGCTCCTAAAGCGAAAGGTTTTCAGAGGGCTAAGTGGGTCACTAGGATTCTCAGGCCTTAAGAAGCGGGTACAATCCCAGTCAGCCTCTTGTAAACCCACTCTTAGGAAAGCTTTACTTATGTCAACCGTAAAGGCATAATGCTTCACTCTGAAATTTAATAAGATATCTCCTAATTTTTCCGTCAACGACGGACCTGTCATCAGTCATATAAACTAGGTACATTTTTGTTACTCCTGGCACTACAATTAAACACAATTCTCAGAGGAGTGGTCTTAGAATCCTTCTTCACTCCGTGATGTGGCAAATAGTGACCATAAATTTTGGCTTGCTCAGGAGTTACCTCTTCTATAAATTTATTAATTAACTGCTCAGCAATTATATCATTACAAGCAGTCAACAATTCTGGTGTCTTACTCAGTTCGCGGAGCTGAGCCTTTAACTGTCCATATGCCATTCTGTAATTAGTGGGCAATTCTGGATGGTTCAGTCTCCACGGAAGTCGTACCCAGTATTGTCCAGATTCAAATTTTACATCTCTCAGGTATTGCTCCTGAGTAAAAGAATCGTCTGGACTTTCTTCATTTACATTTATTCCAATGCTGTCTAATTCCCACAATTTATGCACTGGCTCAACACCAACCTCTATGGAAGAATTATACTGGGGCACGGTTTCATGAGTAAGACACAGTTGTGGTATTTGTAGTTTCCTCTAGTCATGAATTATTATTACGAGGAATCCTACCATACATTACATGACCTCCTGCAGTCTTTAAAAGGGACACCACATTTCTTTACCATACCCTTTACAAAGGAGGCATAATAGTCACTACCTATCAAAATATTTATTGGGCCTACAGAATCATCACTTACACCAGAAGGTGCTAAATTTACATTATGTGAAAGTCTTTCTGTAGCTTTACTAAGCCCTATTGTAGATATTTTCTCTGGAAGTCTATCTACAATTACTGCATTAACACGTTTTTTCTCATTGCCCAAACTGACAGTTACATAAACAGTGTCATACAATTGAGCCCTTTTATCCGAGAGAAAATCAGATAATTTTAAAATTGTGGGGTCTCCCATTTGTACTTTCATATCATCAAGACATTTACGTTTTATGAAAGTACGCTGGGATCCCTGGTCCAATAATGCATTTACATTTTTTGATTTATGCCTTTTATCATAAATTTTTACCTGTAACACAGGTAAGGCTACTTCAGCAAAACCATCATTATTAACATTAGCAGCAATTTTTACATTAGCTACTGTTGTGTCAGGATTGTCAACATTATCATTATTATCAACATTATCATATAGGCCCTTACACAAGACTATATGGTGTCTTCCTTTATGACATTGATAACAGTAGTTTTATTTTGGCATGACAATCCTTTACATTGTGATTACCTAAACACCTGTTACATCTGTCAAGTTCCTCCAATCTTTCAACTTTATCATTCCATGAATTGTATGCATTGCAATTCTTAGAAAAATGAGTACCCTTGCAGAAAATACAATCTCTCTTTTCTTTGACTGGTTTCTTATTAACTGGGCTACTCTTAGGAGGGTACTTATTCTTCTTACCTTGTGGAGAATCATTATTTCTGATTCCTGCTACTTGATATGCACCTATGCAACTCTTTTTAGGAAATGAATTTTGATTATTAACATTGGGATAATTTTTCCCTTTGTGAAATTTGACAGATACCTCAGAGTTATGTGTTGCATCTTTAAAATGAGGTAGTTGGCTGGTCTGCAACTGAACAATCAATTCTTGTAGACCTAGTCTTATTTCCTCCAGACCAAAATAACCCTTGTGATATTTGTTTGAGAACCATTCAAGTGTTTTACAGCTTAATTTATTCTGTACCATGGCACTCAATAACCAGTCTGATTCCTTCAGATTATATTTATTACTTCAAGTTTTGAGAGTGCTCTCCAGTTTAACTCTAAACTGATGTAAACCTTTGTAAGTGTAATCTGGAGATCCCAAATTAACAATGATATTCACTAGATCCAACCTACTTTGTTCTATATTACCATAAGTGACCTTCAACAAGTCAACTACTTCCTTGTAAGAGTCATCTACATTGGGAAAGGCTTGTATGAGTATGTGAGCATCTCCTCTTACCTGTCCTTTGAGGTAAAATAATTTAGTTACACAGGCTAGGTCACTCCTGTCATGCACAGCTGCTTTAAAAATTGACCAAAACTCCTCCCAGTTTTCTCCAGGATTAAACACAGGTAAACATAATTCTGGGAGTTTTGGCAAAGACATATTATTTGTTGGAGCAGACTGATTAACTGCCTGGTTTACACATTTTAATTTATTCAAGGCCTGACTTTTACAAGAAAGAATCTTTTCCTCTAATTCATAATACTGATTAATCATAAGATCTACTTAAGTCTCATCAACACAGTTTACTAAAAAATCTCCTTCATATTTGTTGTAATATAATTTGTATGAATCATATCTATTCCCTAAAGCATCTAAATATAATTTTAAATCATCAGTATTCACAGTTTCTTGATTCATTAATTCCAAACATTTATTATATGCCTTGGTTACATGACCCTTTCTAGCCTGCCGTGATGCTTTCTTTACTCTATATTCCATATGTTTGTCTTCTATATTAATTTCCTCATTTTCAGCCATGATGTAATGTATTAAATTCAACTTTATTAATAACACTGATTACAACTTACCTTTGAATAAATCCTAGCAACTTGAGCTTAGCAATTACATGTAAGAAAATAATATAAACTTCAAATGTACCTTAATACAAACCTTTAGCCAGACTCGGCTTATCAAAATTAATATTATGCCAATTAACATAAATCCTTGCCAGAATTTGGCACAGCAAAATTAATATTATACACAATATAATTAGCTACACTTGGCTTATCAATTACACATACACTGATATAAATCTTGGCCAGAATTCTTATCAAATTAATATTGTACAAATACATTAGTAAAAATCCTAGCCACTTTGGCTTTGCAAAATTAATATTATACACATTAATATAATCTATAGCCACCCTTGAGCTTAGCTTATCAAAATTAATTTTGTAATTATTATAATCCACTACACATTAAGTAAATTTGTGAATTTAACATACGCCTCCTTCTGTCATTTCACATATAATTATTAAGTAATTAACTATTAATGACTTCACTAATTACCTCCGGTTCAAGAAGGACCAACGGGCAATTAAATGTGGAAAATTGCATTTATCTGAATGTATCATTATGTTCATAACAGTAAATGAACAAAGATTATTATTTATCAGTTAGATAAGTAGGAATTTGGGACACCTAGGTCGCAAAAAATGTCTCCCTTCGAAACCTACCACTGTCATATCCACAAGTTGCTCTGGACCTATTAATTATAAATGAAATATACATCACCAGGAATTCTGGTAAATATATAAATTTGTGGACTGTATATTAAAATTAAAAAAAGATTATATATTCACATATTTACATAACAGAAGGAAAATATCTTAATATCACTCACCAATTTGACTGGAGATTAATGTGTCATGTACAGGACCCCCCCCCCCCCTTTTGCCTATATGAAAAAATTTACTGGCCAGAATTTAAACATAAATTAGAGAGCTTATCTGAGGTTCCTGGAGTTGTCCTGTCCTGTCGCCTGATATCTCAAGTTATGCAGGAATACACATCCAACAATTTCGCCTCCTATTTGAGAGGTGTCAACCCAATTTTTAACCTCTAGAGCACGAAAAATTCTTCCCATTATTCACAACGTCTGTTCAATTCAAACAGTAATGGCGACTGTCCTTCTGTGCAGGCGCAGCTTCTTCCCATTTTCGATAATATAATTTTTATTATATACAATATAGGACATCTACCTGCAAATTACCATATTTCCGGAAAATATACAGTATTTTCCACAACAACTGCTGTATAATCTTGTATAAGAATCGTGAGCAATATATTTCACCAGTGAATTATTTACGATAGTTATAGTTAATATTAATGCTGTAATGTGTGATTAAAATGTTGGTAGTTGTGGTAGTGAAGGTGGTTGTAGTAGTGATGGTGGTGGTAGTGGTGGTGGTAGTGGTGGTTGTGGTGGTGGTAGTGGTGGTTGCTGTGGTGGTTGTGGTGGTTGCTGTGGTGGTTGTGGTGGTGGTAGTAGTGGTGGTTGTGGTAGTGGTATTAGTGGTGGTGGTGGGCTATTACACCATGATCGCATCTGTTGAAGACTTTTGCTATGTCTGTCCTCCAGACAGTGGTCCAGTAGTTGTGAGAGGCAGGAGCGACCATCCAAGATAATATGAACACAGGTTATGAATGACCTGTGACCTGGTCATAATGGGTTTTGGAGCAAAACAAACTCAGCAGATAGACTATAACTCGTATTTCCTTCACCAGATATAATTTGCTAAATATATATATATATATATATATATATATATATATATATATATATATATATATATATATATATATATATATATATATATATATATATATATATACATACACTTATGTACAATATGTACAGAGACTGAACAGTAAGTGTATCACAGGATTGTAAGAGAATGACAAAAGAAAAGCCAAAGAGAGAGCACTGTGCTCAACCAGCAGTTAGGCAAGTCTGGCAAATGTTGACAGCAAGTTAACCACATTGCCTCAGCACTTGGTGAGCTTGCTTGTGATTACTCAATGAACCAAGGTATTGATTTAACAACAGGTACCCTAATAATCATTAAACCCTTAACACCCTGTTTGCTGGTTGGGAGGCAGCCTATATGGGAGTGGGACATATGCTGAATGAATTGTAACGTACTGTTTGCATGCCACACAAGAAAATGTCATATTGGTCCAGTAGTTGTGAGTGGCAGGAACGACCATTCAAGATCATGTCATGAGAGTAAGACACTTGTGCAACATCTGGGTATCTTTATTGTAGACGTTTCGCCATCCAGTGGCTTTATCAATACAAATTCTAGGACATAACTTGAAGACAGTAGAACTATGTACAGAAGATGAGGTAATCAGTCCCTCAACCTAGGAGTAGGTGCGAACAGCACCATACTCCTAGGTTGAGGGACTGATTACCTCATCTTCTGTACATAGTTCTACTGTCTTCAAGTTATGTCCTAGAATTTGTATTGATAAAGCCACTGTATGGCGAAACGTCTACAATAAAGATACCCAGATGTTGCACAAGTGTCTTACTCTCATCTTGTCGGTATTACATACCATACGTACACAAGATCATGTCATAGTGTCCAGTAGCTGTGAGAGGCACGAGTTACCATCAAAGACCATATCATAGTGGTCCAATAGTTGTGAGAGGCAGGAGTGACCTACTCTGAACCCATGCTGCCCTGGGTTGTGCAATTGTTCGTATCCAAGTGATTGGGGATCTTGGTTCTTAGAACCCTTTCAAAGATTTTTTATAATGTGGGACATTAGTGTTATTTATCTATAATTCTTTGCAATTCTTTACTGTCAGTTTTGTGGAGTAGGCTTATGTCTGTAACTGTGGGATAAGCCCTGTGTCTAGGCTCCCTCTCCATAGAATATTGAAGGCCTGTGAAAGGTATTTCTTGCAGTTCTTGATGAACACAGAATTCCACCAGTCTGGTCCAGGGGCAGAGTGCACGGCCATGTTGTTAATTATTTTTCGAACTCCAGTGATGTTAGTGCTATATCAGATTGTCAACCTTTGTCTGATTAACAGTTCACTAAACACTGAATTATACTGAGACTTCTGTATATCTCTCATTTCTATGTTGTCATCAGTGTAAGTCCCATCTTGTGTAAACAAGGACGCAATACTGGATGTAGGTTTTGCTCTAGATTTGACATAAATTAAATATTTAGAAATTCTTTCAATTTCATTTATTGCTTGAAGTTCCTGGCTGCTGTATGAATCATGAAACTGAAGTTCAATATTTTCTATTTCTGTAGCCTGTGCCTCCTTCCGTATTCCAGATAGACTGATAGACTGTTCCCTTGGAGAAGCTTTGTGATTCTTCACCTCCACCTATAGAGGGAGCATCTCTCTCTTTCTAGTTTACATCTCTTCTTTTTCTTTATTACAATGTGCCTTCACCTTACCTCAAGTACCGCTGAGTTGATCCTTGCTAGCCACTGGTTCAGATCTGCATTAAGATATCTAACAGTGTTTTGCATTTACTTACTGTTCCAGGGTGATGGCTGATGGGTCTGTGTTATAACAAAAATATATTTATTTACTACAAGTACATGTACATGGTATATAGGCCTAACTGACATCAATGACATACTACTATATAGACAGCCGCTTGTTATGCTGAGCATTTCGGGCAAATTAGGTCAGTTTTGTCCCAGGATGCAACCCACACTAGTCGACTAACACCCAGGCATCCATTTTATTGATGAATGAACAGGGACAGCAGGTGTCTTATGGAAACACGTCCCTAATGTTTTCCAGCCGTACCGGAGAAGATTCAAACTCCAGACCACTGTGTGTGAGCTGAGTGCACTAGCGATCGAGCTACGGGACAGGTGTTCCAATCACTACTGAGTGTTCAGAGTGCTCAAGGGTATGATGTCTGATGGGCAAATGTTTCTTGCAGCCAATTTTCAGATCAGAGAACACACTCTTATGTCTGATTATCCAAATTTATTCCCAGATTATCCCAGTTTATTCTTTATACCAATTTATCCTGGTATTCAGCATTTATTCCCAATTTAGGCAAAGTTCATTCTATTTATTCCAATTTTCAACAATTTATCCCAATTCTCATTTGTCTTAATTTATTGCATTTTATTTTAAATTTTATTCGTTTTTTTCCTATTTTCAGTAATTTCAGTTTTTTCCCTATTATGTGATTTTTTTCAAATTTGTTAGTTTAACCCAATTTTTCTCTTAATTTCAATTTTCTCCCAATTTATCCAAATTTACTAAAAATTTCTGTCAATTCTGGTTAATTTTATTGTAATTTTCTGCAAATAAACTCCAAATTAAGGAAATTTTATGCCAATTTTTGCTAATTTATACTAATTTTATGTTAATTTTTGGTAATTTATACATTTTTGCTAATTTTTGCTAATTTATACCCATTTCTGGCCAAGTTTCGCTAATTTATGCTAATTTATGCCAATTTCTGCCAACTGACGTGAGTTTGTTGTGTTTCAGGAGGTATGATAGTAACTTCCAGCTTCAGTCGCGAGATGGGCGAGGGTGGGCGGGTGGTGGGCGGCCCCCGGGTGCCCACCCTGGGCCTGCCCGACCACACTGCCTCCCCCGCCTACAAGGGCGGCGTGGGCAGCGCCTTCGACCACAACAAGAACACTCTGGGCGAGAAGGAGGTGGGCGGGGTGGGTATGGGACACCAGCTGCAGCCCTTCACCGCCCCCTGGCTGGCTCAGGTGGCTCACATCACGCCCGCGCCGCACACGGACCACCTGCAGTACCCGCAGCCGCCCACGCCCACACTCACGGACTACTACCCACACTACCCTGGGCTCCACCGACCCACGGGGTACTACCCACACCACTTTCTACCCCCAGGAGCAGCTACCCACTTCCTCAGGGAGTACCCACGCCATGGGCACCGCCCATACCCGCCCCTGGAGCGACCCACGCCTGTGGTGAGAGCCTTGGGACCCCCGGCTCTCAGAGGACTGATTGAAAGGGACCCCATGTTGCCCCAGGGGAAGGTGAGGTCCAGGCCCCCTGATCTGACGCTACCCACCAGCCCTAGGGGCCCCCCAGGGGAACCCTCCCCTAGGGCTTTACCTGGGGAACCCTCCCCAAGAGTCCCCCAAGGGGATCCTTCACCTAGGGGCTCAGGGGAAGCCTCTTCTAGGGGCCCCCCAGGGGACCCCTCACCTAGGGGCCCAGGAGAACCTTCCCCTAGGGGCCCCCATGGGGAACCCAGCCCTAAACGCCGCCCAGGGGCCATGAACGCCCCCAGAGCGGCCCATAGACCTACCCCAACCGCCCCGGCGGCCTCCCCCAGGGACACGAGCCCCCAGGACTCACGCCCACCCTCGCCCTACCACGCCCACTTCGCCAGGGGTGCGCTGGTGACCGTAGGCGTGGGCGTGAGGAGGGTGGAGGAGCTTGAGACTGAGGACTTCCTGGAGGCAGCGCAGGCGGCCCAGGACCTGATGCTGGACCCTTCTACCGTAGCTGCTATCAACACTTCCGTCTCCAGACCAGGAGCTACGAGCATCACCTTCACCTTCCCTTCAAGGAGCACTCAGGTGAGTGTTGCATCTTCACCTGACACTTTAGCAACACTCTAGGAGCACTTAGGTGAGTGTTACATCTTCACCTGACACTCTAGCAACACTCAGGTGAGTGTTGCACCTTCACATAACACACTAGCAACACTCAGGTGAGTATAGCTCCTTCACCTGTTTGCATGTTTATGCAACAGTGTATAAATAAATTGGAACAAGAGTAAATTTTGTGATTATCTCATGTCTTAGTTTGTGGCTTAATGTATTTTGGGTTCTTTTATTTTCAGCCATCCAGCTGTGATGTTACCCTACGACTCTCGTCAGTGCTACAACAGTTGTTGTTCTGTAAGGCTATTCCTGCAAGCATGCTCCATGAGTGAATGTTTCACCAGATTCTCCCCTTCAGTTCTTGATTACTGCTGAAATTCATGATAGATGTTACACCTAGGAAGCGTGCAAGTATTGTAGCTCTTAAAGAAACATGCTGATTTAAATATCAGATCGCCGAAAATATTAGCCGAGCAAAGTCAAATATTGGTGGGATTCTGAAGAGAGTTGACAACACTCTGATTGTGGAGCGCTGCGTCTAGGAAGATGTGGAAGAAAACGCAAGATAACATATCACGATGACGAGGTTATCATAAGAAATAGTGTGAAGGTTACTAAGCCAGCATGAAGGCTCTTGAAGTTGGCAGAACTGCCAGAAAGTTGGTACTGAAGTAATGACTGCTGCTAGGAAGAAAAAATGGCTGCGGAGGTCAGTCATTTTTAAGTACATGGGTACAGACTACAGATCAGTGGTAATGAGGCGGAGCAAAGGTCAACCTCTTCGGAATGGTCATATTAAACAAGCACCAAAACATCCCCCTAAGAAGATGTATTAGGGTAGTTTTACCGCTAAAGGCCGTGTGTGGCTTCTTATTGTTGTGGGAACAATGAATAGTGACATATACAGTGCAATCCTGGCAACTTTCCTGATGTAGAAGGCATCTTCCAGCAGGATCTTGGTCCATGTCACGCTTCCAGAAAACTGCTGACGTTCTTCGAACAGAGTGGACTAAACATTCTAAATTGACCTGGAAACTCTCCTCACCTCAACCCAACTGAGAATCTTTGAGTAATAACCGAATACAGGATCGTTAAACAGGACAGTTCAACTGTGGAGAAGCTAATTATTGTTGTTATTAGGACCTGGTACCACCACGAAGAATTTGCCAAAATATGTTCAACATTGGAGGATTATATCCCACAGTGTGTAGCAATGCTTATAACAAAGGTAATCATATCTTTCATTAAATCAATTATCTGCCACATCATTACCTTGTATTTTTCAAATAAACATTAATTTTCCAAATAAATGTCGTATTTCACCACAGTGCCAATTGATATGCACACTAATATATATATATATATATATATATATATATATATATATATATATATATATATATATATATATATATATATATATGTATATATATATATATGTATATATATATATATATATATATATATATATATATATATATATATATACATACTGATCTGGAAAATGCTTTATAGTATTATTGAAATTATGGACCAGTAGGCCTATGATAGTGTTGCATAAGTCAGCGAGAGAGACACACACACACACACACTGGGCCAGGAGCTGCGAATCGACCCCAGCAACCACAAATAGGTGAGTACATATAATGACACAACACACACACACACAACACTCTCACTGTTAGTGATGCTGACCAGACTCCCGGTAGCATCTCTCATCTCCCTGCCTCATATACCTCCCCCCTTCCCTCCCTCTACCCTCCTTCCCTCACTATATCCTCCTTCAACTACTCACCCCCATCATTTATCTCCTTCAATAACCCACATCATCACATCCTTAAGAGATAAGATAAGATTTTGTTCGGATTTTTAACCCCGGAGGGTTAGCCACCCAGGATAATCCAAGAAAGTCAGTGCGTCATCAAGGACTGTCTAACTTATTTCCATTGGGGTCCTTAATCTTGTCCCCCAGGATGCGACCCACACCAGTCGACTAACACCCAGGTACCTATTTGCTGCTAGGTGAACAGGACAACAGGTGTAAGGAAACGTGTCGAAATGTTTCCACCCGCCGGGAATCGAACCCGGAAACTCCGTGTGTGAAGCGGGAGCTTTAGCCACCAGGCCACCAGGCCACCTACTGCACCAAGGCAAATTTAGTTTCAGATTCTAATCTGGCTTTCTATTTTCTTTTCTGTCTTCTAGGCCTACTGGCCTATCCTACGCAGGTCCTACCTCTATATATTTCAATAATAATAATATATAATACAATAATATATATATATATATATATATATATATATATATATATATATATATATATATATATATATATATATATATACGGTGCCCCGTGGCCTGCTGGCAAAAGCTCTGCTTCACATGGTGAGGGTCCGGGTTCGATTCCCCGAGAAGGAGTGAAAACACACGTGTTTCCTTACACTGGTTGTCTATCTTCACCCATCAGTAAAATGGGCACCTGGGTGTTAGTGGACTGGTGTGGGTCGCATCCTGGGTGTTAGTGGACTGGTGTGGGTCGCATCCTGGGTGTTAGTGGACTGGTGTGGGTCGCATCCTGGGTGTTAGTGGACTGGTGTGGGTCGCATCCTGGGTGTTAGTGGACTGGTGTGGGTCGCATCCTGGGTGTTAGTGGACTGGTGTGGGTCGCATCCTGGGTGTTAGTGGACTGGTGTGGGTTGCATCCTGGGACAAAACTGACCTGATCTGAGGGAAATGCTCAGCATAACAAGCGACTTTCCATAAAGTAGTATGTCACTGATGGTTTGTATACCTTGTATTACCTGGAGTTTACCTGGAGAGAGTTCCGGGGGTCAACGCCCCCGCGGCCCGGTCTGTGACCAGGCCTATATGGTATATGTACTTGTAGTAAATAAAGATATTATTATTATTATTATTATTATTATTATTATTATTATTATTATTATTATAATAGTGTACCTACTCTACATAGTAGGTAGAGTATGTACTATGCAGAGTGTGTACCTTACCTGCCCAGTGTTGTCCTCGTCTACCCTGTACAACTGTCATAGCTGCATCTGTACACTGGGTTACACTTGTTTACACACCTGTACTCACACGCACGTGTGCACATATCTATATTAATGCAACACTCACAACACTCATGCAACATGCAACACTCACAACACTTATGCAACATGCAACACTCACAACACTCATGCAACACATACAACACTCACAACACTCATGCAGCATGCAACACTCACAACACTTATGCAACATGCAACACTCACAACACTCATGCAGCATGCAACACTCATGCAACATGCAACACTCATGCAGCATGCAACACTCATGCAACATGCAACACTCACAACACTCATGCAGCATGCAACACTCACAACACTCATGCAACACATACAACACTCACAACACTCATGCAGCATGCAACACTCACAACACTCATGCAGCATGCAACACTCACAACACTCATGCAGCATGCAACACTCACAACACTCATGCAGCATGCAACATTCATGCAACATGCAACACTCATGCAACATGCAACACTCATGCAACATGCAACACTCACAACACTTATGCAACATGCAACACTCACAACACTCATGCAGCATGCAACACTCATGCAACATGCAACACTCATGCAGCATGCAACACTCATGCAACATGCAACACTCACAACACTCATGCAGCATGCAACACTCACAACACTCATGCAACACTCACAACACTCATCCAACACTCACAACACTCATGCAACATGCAACACTCACAACACTCATGCAACACTCACAACACTCATGCAGCATGCAACACTCACAACACTTATGCAACACTCACAACACTTATGCAACACTCACAACACTTATGCAACACTCACAACACTCATGCAACACTCACAACACTCATGCAACATGCAACACTCACAACACTCATGCAACATGCAACACTCACAACACTTATGCAACACTCACAACACTTATGCAACACTCACAACACTTATGCAACACTCACAACACTCATGCAACACTCACAACACTCATGCAACATGCAACACTCACAACACTCATGCAACATGCAACACTCACAACACTTATGCAACACTCACAACACTTATGCAACACTCACAACACTTATGCAACACTCACAACACTTATGCAACACTCACAACACTCATGCAACACTCACAACACTCATGCAGCATGCAACACTCACAACACTTATGCAACACTCACAACACTCATGCAACATGCAACACTCACAACACTCATGCAGCATGCAACACTCACAACACTTATGCAACACTCACAACACTCATGCAACATGCAACACTCACAACACTCATGCAACATGCAACACTCACAACACTTATGCAACACTCACAACACTCATGCAACATGCAACACTCACAACACTCATGCAGCATGCAACACTCACAACACTTATGCAACACTCACAACACTCATGCAACATGCAACACTCACAACACTCATGCAACATGCAACACTCACAACACTCATGCAACATGCAACACTCACAACACTCATGCAACATGCAACACTCACAACACTCATGCAACACTCACAACACTTATGCAACATGCAACACTCACAACACTTATGCAACATGCAACACTCACAACACTCATGTAGCATGCAACACTCACAACACTTATGCAACACTCACAACACTCATGCAACACTCACAACACTCATGCAGCATGCAACACTCACAACACTTATGCAACATGCAACACTCACAACACTCATGCAACATGCAACACTCACAACACTCATGCAACACTCACAACACTTATGCAACATGCAACACTCACAACACTTATGCAACATGCAACACTCACAACACTCATGCAACATGCAACACTCACAACACTCATGCAACACTCACAACACTTATGCAACATGCAACACTCACAACACTCATGCAACATGCAACACTCACAACACTCATGCAACATGCAACACTCACAACACTCATGCAACATTCAACACTCACAACACTCATGCAACACTCACAACACTCATGCAGCATGCAACACTCACAACACTCATGCAACATGCAACACTCACAACACTCATGCAACACTCACAACACTCATGCAGCATGCAACACTCACAACACTCATGCAACATGCAACACTCACAACACTCATGCAGCATGGAACACTCACAACACTCATGCAACACTCACAACACTCATGCAACACTCACAACACTCATGCAGCATGCAACACTCACAACACTTATGCAACATGCAACACTCACAACACTTATGCAACATTCACAACACTTATGCAGCATGCAACACTCACAACACTCATGCAGCATGCAACACTCACAACACTCATGCAACACTCACAACACTCATGCAACATGCAGCACTCACAACACAATTGTAACACAATACTCGCAACACTCATGCAACACTCACAACACTCATGCAACATGCAACACTCAACACTCATGCAACATGCAACACTCACAACACATGCAACATGCAACACTTACAACACTAATGCAACATGCAACACTCACAACACTCATGCAACATGCAACACTTACAACACTAATGCAACATGCAACACTCACAACACTCATGCAACGTGCAACACTCACAACACTCATGCAACACTCACAACACAATTGTAACACGCAACACTCGTGCAACACTCGCAACACTCATGCAACATGCAACTCTCGCAACCCTCATGCAACACACAACACAAATGCAACATGCAACACGCACGTAACACACAACACAAATGCAACATGCAACACGCACGTAACACACAACACAAATGCAACATGCAACACTCACGTAACACACAACACAAATGCAACATGCAACACTCACGTAACACACAACACAAATGCAACATGCAACACTCACGTAACACACACAAACAAAACACACACAAAACACTCAAGCACACAACACTCACATAACACACACAAAACACTCACAATAAACACACAACACTCAGACAACACACACAAAACACAAACACACACAACACACACACACAATGCAAACACACAACACACACACACAACACACACACACAACACACACAATGCAAACACACAACACACACACACACACACACACACACACACACACACACACACAGTCAGTCAGCAGACGTGGGTCACAAGGCTCCGAGATTTAGTGGTTTTTAAGGCGTGCAACAACTGTTAGCAGTAATCAGCGGTAGTGACAACGTCAGTGAACAATCCTACGAGTGATAACCAGAGTTATTAGTTAAAAAAAGTCGAGAGGAAGC